>NC_088235.1:117081906-117281906 GCF_036934945.1 Oncorhynchus masou masou | reverse complement strand
GAGTCTCTGTGTTGTAGACTGAGGAACTGAGGGTGGAGTCTCTGTGTTGTAGACTGAGGAACTGAGGGTGGAGTCTCTGTTGTAGACAGGAACTGAGGGTGGTGTCTCTGTTGTAGATAGAAGAACTGAGCGTGGAGTCTCTGTGTTGTAGACAGAGGAACTGAGGGTGGAGTCTCTGTGTTGTAGACTGAGGAACTGAGGGTGGAGTCTCTGTGTTGTAGGTGCGGAGGACCTGAGGGTGGAGTCTCTGTTGTAGACAGAAGGACTGAGGGTGGAGTCTCTGTGTTGTAGACTGAGGGACTGAGGGTGGAGTCTCTGTGTTGTAGGTGCGGAGGGACTGAGGGTGGAGTCTCTGTGTTGTAGGTGCGGAGGGACTGAGGGTGGAGTCTCTGTGTTGTAGGTGCGGAGGGACTGAGGGTGGAGTCTCTGTGTTGTAGGTGCGGAGGGACTGAGGGTGGAGTCTCTGTGTTGTAGACTGAGGGACTGAGGGTGGAGTCTCTGTGTTGTAGACAGAGGGACTGAGGGTGGAGTCTCTGTGTTGTAGGTGCGGAGGGACTGAGGGTGGAGTCTCTGTGTTGTAGGTGCGGAGGGACTGAGGGTGGAGTCTCTGTGTTGTAGGTGCGGAGGGACTGAGGGTGGAGTCTCTGTGTTGTAGGTGCGGAGGGACTGAGGGTGGAGTCTCTGTGTTGTAGGTGCGGAGGGACTGAGGGTGGAGTCTCTGTGTTGTAGGTGCGGAGGGACTGAGGGTGGAGTCTCTGTGTTGTAGGTGCGGAGGGACTGAGGGTGGAGTCTCTGTGTTGTAGGTGCGGAGGGACTGAGGGTGGAGTCTCTGTGTTGTAGGTGCGGAGGGACTGAGGGTGGAGTCTCTGTGTTGTAGGTGCGGAGGGACTGAGGGTGGAGTCTCTGTGTTGTAGGTGCGGAGGGACTGAGGGTGGAGTCTCTGTGTTGTAGGTGCGGAGGGACTGAGGGTGGAGTCTCTGTGTTGTAGACTGAGGGTGGAGTCTCTGTGTTGTAGACTGAGGGTGGAGTCTCTGTGTTGTAGACTGAGGGACTGAGGGTGGAGTCTCTGTGTTGTAGGTGCGGAGGGACTGAGGGTGGAGTCTCTGTGTTGTAGACTGAGGGACTGAGGGTGGAGTCTCTGTGTTGTAGGTGCGGAGGGACTGAGGGTGGAGTTTGACCGGCAGTGTTCTGCAGAAAGACGTCATGACCCTCTCACCATCATGGATGGAGCCAATAGGATCATCTCAGTCCGATCAGGTGACCACGACACTCCCCGAGCCACACCCCCCAACACTTAATTCGATGTTCGAGGGGTTTTGTTTCCTGCCAGTTGTCTTCATGGTGTGTCCCTGCCCCCCTCAGGTCGTGAGTGGTCGGACTGGTCCAGTGAGTTGAGGATCCCAGCTGATGAGCTGAAGTGGAAGTTTACCAGCGATGGATCTGTCAACGGATGGGGTTGGCGCTTCACTGTCTACCCTATCATGCCTGCTGCTGGTATGACCCACACACACTGTCTACCCTATCATGCCTGCTGCTGGTATGACCCACACACTGTCTACCCTATCATGCCTGCTGCTGGTATGACCCACACACACTGTCTACCCTATCATGCCTGCTGCTGGTATGACCCACACACACTGTCTACCCTATCATGCCTGCTGCTGGTATGACCCACACACTGTCTACCCTATCATGCCTGCTGCTGGTATGACCCACACACACTGTCTACCCTATCATGCCTGCTGCTGGTATGACCCACACACACTGTCTACCCTATCATGCCTGCTGCTGGTATGACCCACACACTGTCTACCCTATCATGCCTGCTGCTGGTATGACCCACACACTGTCTACCCTATCATGCCTGCTGCTGGTATGACCCACACACTGTCTACCCTATCATGCCTGTTGCTGGTATGACCCACACACACTGTCTACCCTATCATGCCTGCTGCTGGTATGACCCACACACTGTCAACCCTATCATGCCTGCTGCTGGTATGACCCACATACTGTCTACCCTATCATGCCTGCTGCTGGTATGACCCACACACTGTCTACCCCATCATGCCTGCTGCTGGTATGACCCACACACACTGTCTACCCTATCATGCCTGCTGCTGGTATGACCCACACACACTGTCTACCCTATCATGCCTGCTGCTGGTATGACCCACACACTGTCTACCCTATCATGCCTGCTGCTGGTATGACCCACACACACTGTCTACCCTATCATGCCTGCTGCTGGTATGACCCACACACACTGTCTACCCTATCATGCCTGCTGCTGGTATGACCCACACACTGTCAACCCTATCATGCCTGCTGCTGGTATGACCCACATACTGTCTACCCTATCATGCCTGCTGCTGGTATGACCCACACACTGTCTACCCTATCATGCCTGCTGCTGGTATGACCCACACACACTGTCTACCCTATCATGCCTGCTGCTGGTATGACCCACACACACTGTCTACCCTATCATGCCTGCTGCTGGTATGACCCACACACTGTCTACCCTGTCATGCCTGCTGCTGGTATGACCCACACACACTGTCTACCCTATCATGCCTGCTGCTGGTATGACCCACACACTGTCTACCCCATCATGCCTGCTGCTGGTATGACCCACATACTGTCTACCCTATCATGCCTGCTGCTGGTATGACCCACACACACTGTCTACCCTATCATGCCTGCTGTTGGTATGACCCACACACACTGTCTACCCCATCATGCCTGCTGCTGGTATGACCCACACACACTGTCTACCCTATCATGCCTGCTGTTGGTATGACCCACACACACTGTCTACCCCATCATGCCTGCTGCTGGTATGACCCACACACACTGTCTACCCTATCATGCCTGCTGCTGGTATGACCCACACACTGCCTCCCCCCCACCACACTGCCTCCCCCCCACCACACTGCCTCCCACCACCACCACACTGCCTCCCCACCACCACACTGCCTCCCCACCACCACACACTGCCTCCCCCCCACCACACACTGCCTCCCCCCACCACACACTGCCTCCCCCCACCACACACTGCCTCCCCCCACCACACACTGCCTCCCCCCACCACACACTGCCTCCCCCCACCACACACTGCCTCCCCCCACCACACTGCCTCCCCCCCACCACACTGCCTCCCCCACCACACACTGCCTCCCCCCACCACACACTGCCTCCCCCCACCACACTGCCTCCCCCCACCACACTGCCTCCCCACCACACACACTGCCCCCCACCACACTGCCTCCCCACCACCACACTGCCCCCCACCACACTGCCTCCCCCCCACCACACTGCCTCCCCACCACCACACTGCCTCCCCACCACCATAGTCTGTAGTTATTTGTTCATATTCTGTATAACAGACTGTGTCTGTCCCCCAGGGCCCAAAGACCTCCTGTCTGACCGCTGCATCCTGTCCTGTCCCTCCATGGACCTGGTGACCTGCCTCCTGGACTTCAGGCTCAACTTGGCCTCCAACAGGCGTATCGTACCCCGCCTGGCTGCCTCCCTGGCTGCCTGCGCTCAGCTCAGTGCCCTGGGTACGAGGACCGCGTCAGTGTCATTTAGGACCTTCCTCAGCCTCATCTCTATGTCTCCAGCTTTTTCTGCGGCAGTACAGTCAAGCTGCGGCACTACAGTCTAGCTGCGGCACTACAGTCTAGCTGCGGCACTACAGTGTAGCTGCGGCACTACAGTCTAGCTGCGGGACTACAGTGTAGCTGCGGCACTACAGTCTAGCTGCGGCACTACAGTCTAGCTGCGGCACTACAGTGTAGCTGCGGCACTACAGTCTAGCTGCGGGACTACAGTCTGACTGCGGGACTACAGTCTAGCTGCGGCACTACAGTCTAGCTGCGGCACTACAGTCTAGCTGCGGCACTACAGTCTAGCTGCGGCACTACAGTCTAGCTGCGGCACTACAGTGTAGCTGCGGCACTACAGTCTAGCTGCGGCACTACAGTCTAGCTGCGGCACTACAGTGTAGCTGCGGCACTACAGTCTAGCTGCGGGACTACAGTCTAGCTGCGGGACTACAGTCTAGCTGCGGTACTACAGTCTAGCTGCGGCACTACAGTCTAGCTGCGGCACTACAGTCTGGCTGCGGGACTACAGTCTAGCTGCGGCACTACAGTCTAGCTGCGGCACTACAGTGTAGCTGCGGCACTACAGTGTAGCTGCGGCACTACAGTCTAGCTGCGGGACTACAGTGTGGCTGCGGCACTACAGTGTGGCTGCGGCACTACAGTGTGGCTGCGGCACTACAGTGTGGCTGCGGCACTACAGTGTGGCTGCGGCACTACAGTGTGGCTGCGGCACTACAGTGTGGCTGCGGCACTACAGTGTGGCTGCGGCACTACAGTGTGGCTGCGGCTCTACAGTGTGGCTGCGGCACTACAGTGTGGCTGCGGCACTACAGTGTGGCTGCGGCACTACAGTGTGGCTGCGGCACTACAGTGTGGCTGCGGCACTACAGTGTGGCTGCGGCACTACAGTGTGGCTGCGGCACTACAGTGTGGCTGCGGCACTACAGTGTGGCTGCGGCACTACAGTGTGGCTGCGGCACTACAGTGTGGCTGCGGCACTACAGTGTGGCTGCGGCACTACAGTCTGGCTGCGGCACTACAGTCTGGCTGCGGGACTACAGTCTGGCTGCGGCACTACAGTGTAGCTGCGGCACTACAGTCTAGCTGCGGCATTACAGTCTAGCTGCGGCACTACAGTGTAGCTGCGGCACTACAGTGTAGCTGCGGCACTACAGTGTAGCTGCGGCACTACAGTGTAGCTGCGGCACTACAGTGTAGCTGCGGCACTACAGTCTAGCTGCGGCACTACAGTCTGGCTGCGGCATTACAGTCTGGCTGCGGGACTACAGTCTGGCTGCGGGACTACAGTCTGGCTGCGGCACTACAGTCTAGCTGCGGCACTACAGTGTAGCTGCGGGACTACAGTGTAGCTGCGGCACTACAGTGTAGCTGCGGCACTACAGTGTAGCTGCGGCACTACAGTGTAGCTGCGGCACTACAGTGTAGCTGCGGCACTACAGTGTAGCTGCGGCACTACAGTCTAGCTGCTTCTCAGTGTTGTTAGGGGGAAGCAGCGGCACTACAGTCTAGCTGCGGCAGTACAGTGTAGCTGCGGCAGTACAGTCTAGCTGCTTCTCAGTGTTGTTAGGGGGAAGCTGCGGCAGTACAGTCTAGCTGCTTCTCAGTGTTGTTAGGGGGAAGCTGCGACAGTACAATCTAGCTGCGGCACTACAGTCTAGCTGCGGCACTACAGTCTAGCTGCGGCAGTACAGTCTAGCTGCTTCTCAGTGTTGTTAGGGGGAAGCTGTTGCAGTACGGTTGAGGAATTGCTATTAAGAATTGTTCATAGACTCTGATACATGTTTCATAGAAATGTCTGGATCCTTGGGTTCTCACCTCTCTCATTGTATGGTTCTGACCCGGTCTCCTCTCTCTCATTGTATGGTTCTGACCCGGTCTCCTCTCTCTCATTGTATAGTTCTGACCCGGTCTCCTCTCTGTCGTTGTGTAGTTCTGACCCGGTCTCCTCTCTGTCGTTGTGTAGTTCTGACCCGGTCTCCTCTCTGTCGTTGTGTAGTTCTGACCCGGTCTCCTCTCTGTCGTTGTAAAGTGCTATGTATAATTTGTCTTGTAGCAGCAGGACATCGTATGTGGGCTCTGCAGAGGCTCCGTAAGCTGCTGACCACAGAGTACGGCCAGTCCATCAACATCACCAGGTTGCTTGGGGACAGTGAAGGAGAGTCTCGCTCCATGAGTTTTACAGGCAGTGCGCTGGCCGCCCTGGTGAAGGGTCTTCCCGAGGCTCTCCAGAGGCAGTATGAATACGAGGACCCCATCGTCAGGGGAGGAAAGCAGCTGCTGCACAGCCCCTTCTTCAAGGTAGGCTAACAGAACCTGTACCTATGGTCTCCCAGTGACAGCCGAGGGGAAGGTGTAATGAATGTGTGCCATTTATAGATTTAGTTTGTCTTTGCGATTTCAATATAATTTTGAATCAGTCTGTTTGTTTGTTTTTAGGTGCTGGTGGCTCTAGCCTGCGACCTGGAGTTGGACACCCTACCCTGCTGTGCTGAGACCCATAAGTGGGCGTGGTTCCGCCGGTACTGTACTGCATCCAGAGTGGCTGTCGCTCTTGACAAGAGGACTCCTCAGCCACGCCCCTTCCTGGATGAGGTGGGTTGGGCAAGACAGGCCATCATTGCAACTGTTAATATACTTTTGTATATATATTGTATGTGAACACCCTTTCAAATTAGTGGATTCGGCTATATCAGCCACACCCGTTGCTGACAGGTGTATTTAAATCAAAAACACAGCCATGCGATCTCCATAGACAAACATTGCCTGTAGGATGGCCTTACTCAGCTCAGTGACTTTCAACGTGGCATCGTCATAGGATGCCACCTTTCCAACAAGTCAGTTAATCAAATTTCTGTCCTGCTAGAGCTGCCCAGGTCAACTGTAAGTGCTGTTAATGTGAAGTAGAAATGTCTAGGAGCAACAACGGCTCAGCCACAAAGTGGTAGACCACAGAAGCTCACAGAACTGGACCGGCGAGTCCTGAAGCGCGTAGAGCGGAATAATAGTCTGTCCTCGGTTGGGCTGAACCCATTTAGAACCTTTAATAATAGTCTGTCCTCGGTTGGGCTGAACCCATTTAGAACCTTTAATAATAGTCTGTCCTCGGTTGGGCTGAACCCATTTAGAACCTTTAATAATAGTCTGTCCTCGGTTGGGCTGAACCCATTTAGAACCTTTAATAATAGTCTGTCCTCGGTTGGGCTGAACCCATTTAGAACCTTTAATAATAGTCTGTCCTCGGTTGGGCTGAACCCATTTAGAACCTTTAACAATAGTCTGTCCTCGGTTGGGCTGAACCCATTTAGAACCTTTAATAATAGTCTGTCCTCGGTTGGGCTGAACCCATTTAGAACCTTTAATAATAGTCTGTCCTCGGTTGGGCTGAACCCATTTAGAACCTTTAATAATAGTCTGTCCTCGGTTGGGCTGAACCCATTTAGAACCTTTAATAATAGTCTGTCCTCGGTTGGGCTGAACCCATTTAGAACCTCTAATAATAGTCTGTCCTCGGTTGGGCTGAACCCATTTAGAATCTTTAATAATAGTCTGTCCTCGGTTGTGCTGAACCCATTTAGAACCTTTAACAATAGTCTGTCCTCGGTTGGGCTGAACCCATTTAGAACCTTTAATAATAGTCTGTCCTCGGTTGGGCTGAACCCATTTAGAACCTTTAATAATAGTCTGTCCTCGGTTGGGCTGAACCCATTTAGAACCTTTAATAATAGTCTGTCCTCGGTTGGGCTGAACCCATTTAGAACCTTTAATAATAGTCTGTCCTCGGTTGCAACACGACCGAGTTCCAAACTGCCTCTGGAAGCAACGTCAGAACAAGAACCTTTCGTCGGGAGCTTCATGAAATGGGTTTCCATGGCCTAGCAGACGCACACAAGCCTAAGATCACCATGCGCAATGCCAAGCGTCGGCTGGAGTGGTGATAAGCTCGCTGCCATTGGACTCTGGAGCAGTGGAAACGCATTCTATGGAGTCATGAATCACGCCTCACCATCTGGCAGTCTGACGGACTAATCTGGGTTTGGGGGATTCCAGGAGAACGCTACCTGTCCCAATGCATAGTGCCAACTGTAAAGTTTGGTGGAGGAGGAATAATGGTCTGGGGCTGTTTTTCATGGTTCGGGCCCCTTAGTTCCAGTGAAGGGAAATCTTAACACTACAGTATACAATGACATTCTAGATGTGCTTCCAACTTTGTGACAACAGTTTGGGGAAGGCCCGTTCCTGTTTCAGCATGACAATGCCCCCCTTTCGGGCGGCAGGCAGCCTAGTGGTTAGAGCGTTGGACTAGTAACAGAAAGGTTGCAAGTTCAAATCCCCGAGCTGTCAAGGTACAAATCCGTCGTTCTGCCCCTGAACAGGCAGTTAACCCACTGTTCCTAGGCCATCATTGAAAATAAGAATGTGTTCTTAACTGACTTGCCTGGTTAAATAAAGGTTAAATAAAAAATAAAATGTTTCACAAGGTAAGGTCCATACAGAAATGGCTTGACTAGCCTGCACAGAGTCCTGACCTCAACCCCATCAAACACCTTTTGGGGTGAATTGGAACGCTGACTGTGAACCAGGCCTAATCACCCCCAACATCAGTGCCCGACCTCACTAATGCTCTTGTGGCTGAATGGAAGCAAGTCACCGCAGCAATGTTCCTACATCTAGTGGAAAGCCTTCCCAGAAGAGTGGAGGCTGTTATAGCAGCAATGTTCCAACATCTAGTGGAAAGCCTTCCCAGGAGAGTGGAGGCTGTTATAGCAGCAATGTTCCAACATCTAGTGGAAAGCCTTCCCAGAAGAGTGGAGGCTGTTATAGCAGCAATGTTCCAACATCTAGTGGAAAGCCTTCCCAGAAGAGTGGAGGCTGTTATGGCAGCAATGTTCCAACATCTAGTGGAAAGCCTTCCCAGAAGAGTGGAGGCTGTTATAGCAGCAATGTTCCTACATCTAGTGGAAAGCCTTCCCAGAAGAGTGGAGGCTGTTATAGCAGCAATGTTCCAACATCTAGTGGAAAGCCTTCCCAGAAGAGTGGAGGCTGTTATGGCAGCAATGTTCCAACATCTAGTGGAAAGCCTTCCCAGGAGAGTGGAGGCTGTTATAGCAGCAATGTTCCAACATCTAGTGGAAAGCCTTCCCAGAAGAGTGGAGGCTGTTATAGCAGCAATGTTCCAACATCTAGTGGAAAGCCTTCCCAGAAGAGTGGAGGCTGTTATAGCAGCAAAGGGGGGGACCAACTCCATATTAATGCCATGATTTTGGAATGAGGTGTTGACGAACTGGTGTCCACGTAGTGTATCATCACCCTTTTATCCAACTAGTCAATAGATGGCAATCAGTTTTCCTTTCTTTCAAATGAACTCAATGGAAATAAGTTGTACAACTTTTTGGTGTTAACTTATCTCTAACCACTCTGATCTGGACATTATCTCTAACCACTCTGATCTGGACATTATCTCTAACCACTCTGATCTGGACATTATCTCTAACCACTCTGATCTGGACATTATCTCTAACCACTCTGATCTGGACATTATCTCTAACCGCTCTGCCCCTCTGATCTGGCCATTATCTCTAACCGCTCTGATCTGGACATCATCTCTAACCACTCTGATCTGGACATTATCTCTAACCGCTCTGCCCCTCTGATCTGGACATTATCTCTAACCACTCTGATCTGGACATTATCTCTAACCGCTCTGCCCCTCTGATCTGGACATTATCTCTAACCCCTCTGATCTGGACATTATCTCTAACCACTCTGCCCCTCTGATCTGGACATTATCTCTAACCGCTCTGCCCCTCTGATTTGGACATTATCTCTAACCGCTCTGCCCCTCTGATCTGGACATTATCTCTAACCGCTCTGCCCCTCTGATCTGGACATTATTTCTAATCACTCTGTCCCTCTGATCTGGACATTATCTCTAACCACTCTGCCCCTCTGATCTGGACATTATCTCTAATTGCTCTGATCTGGACATTATCTCCAATCGCTCTGATCTGGACATTATCTCTAATCGCTCTGATCTGGACATTATCTCTAATCGCTCTGATCTGGACATTATCTCTAACCGCTCTGATCTGGACATTATCTCTAACCGCTCTGATCTGGACATTATCTCTAACCGCTCTGATCTGGACATTATCTCTAACCGCTCTGATCTGGACATTATCTCTAACCGCTCTGATCTGGACATTATCTCTAACCGCTCTGATCTGGACATTATCTCTAACCGCTCTGATCTGGACATTATCTCTAACCGCTCTGATCTGGACATTATCTCTAACCGCTCTGCCCCCCTGATCTGGACATTATCTCTAACCGCTCTGCCCCCCTGATCTGGACATTATCTCTAACCACTCTGCCCCTCTGAACTGGACATTATCTCTAACCGCTCTGCCCCTCTGATCTGGACATTATCTCTAACCGCTCTGCCCCCCTGATCTGGACATTATCTCTAACCGCTCTGCCCCCCTGATCTGGACATTATCTCTAACCGCTCTGCCCCTCTGATCTGGACATTATCTCTAACCGCTCTGCCCCTCTGATCTGGACATTATCTCTAACCACTCTGCCCCTCTGATCTGGTCATTATCTCAAACCGCTCTGCCCCTCTGTAGGTGACGAAGAAGATCCGTGAGTTGATGGCTGACTGTGAGGTGATGAACGTCCTCCACGAGAGCCATGACCTGTTTAAGAGAGAGCAGGACGAGCAGCTTGTCCAATGGATGAACAGGAGACCTGACGACTGGACGCTGTCTGCAGGAGGCTCCGGGACCATCTACGGCTGGGGTCACAACCACCGGGGTCAGCTAGGGGGCATTGAGGGGGCAAAGGTCAAGGTCCCCACCCCCACAGAGGCCCTGGCGACTCTGAGACCTGTTCAGCTGATAGGAGGGGAGCAAACCCTGTTCGCTGTCACTGCTGATGGAAAGGTAAAGACCAGTAGAGACCAGTGAAGGTTATTTCAGCTGATAGGAGGAGCAAACCCTGTTCGCTGTCACGGACCAAAAGGTAAAGACCGGTTGGGGCCTGGTGGGGGCCTGGTGTAGGCCTGGTGGGGGCCTGGTGTAGGCCTGGTGTGGGCCTGGTGTAGGCCTGGTGGGGGCCTGGTGTAGGCCTGGTGGGGTCCTGGTGGGGGCCTGGTGTGGGCCTGGTGGGGTCCTGGTGTAGGCCTAGTGGGGTCCTGGTGTAGGCCTAGTGGGGTCCTGGTGGGGGCCTGGTGTGGGCCTGGTGGGGGCCTGGTGGGGTCCTGGTGTAGGCCTAGTGGGGTCCTGGTGGGGGCCTGGTGTGGGCCTGGTGGGGGCCTGGTGGGGTCCTGGTGTAGGCCTAGTGGGGTCCTGGTGTAGGCCTAGTGGGGTCCTGGTGTAGGCCTAGTGGGGTCCTGGTGTAGGCCTAGTGGGGTCCTGGTGTAGGCCTAGTGGGGTCCTGGTGGGTTAGTGGTAGAGTCCTGGTGGGTTACTGGTAGAGTCCTGGTGGGTTATTGGTAGAGTCCTGGTGGGTTACTGGTAGAGTCCTGGTGGGTTACTGGTAGAGTCCTGGTGGGTTACTGGTAGAGTCCTGGTGGGTTACTGGTAGAGTCCTGGTGGGTTACTGGTAGAGTCCTGGTGGGTTACTGGTAGAGTCCTGGTGGGTTACTGGTAGAGTCCTGGTGGGTTACTGGTAGAGTCCTGGTAGGGTCCTAGTGGGGTACTGGTGGGTTACTGGTGGGTTACTGGTAGAGTCCTGGTGGGGTCCTGGTCTAGGCCTGGTAGAGGCCTGGTGGGGTCCTGGTAGAGTCCTGGTGGGGTCCTAGTGGGGTACTGGTGGGTTACTGGTGGGTTACTGGTAGAGTCCTGGTGGGTTACTGGTAGAGTCCTGGTAGAGTCCTGGTGGGGTCCTGGTAGGCTACGGTATGTGACTGTTGTCTGTCTTCCTCCAGTTGTATGCTACAGGGTACGGTGCGGGGGGCCGGCTGGGTATTGGAGGAACAGAGTCTGTGTCCACCCCCACTCTGCTGGAGTCCATCCAGCATGTGTTCATCAGGAAGGTGGCGGTGAACAGCGGAGGGAAACACTGTCTCGCCCTGTCCTCTGAGGGAGAGGTCTACTCTTGGGGAGAGGCTGAGGACGGAAAACTGGGACACGGCAACAGGAGGTAAGGATGGGCAGAACGTATATACACTATACTATATACACTATACTATATACACTATACTATATACACTATACTATACACACTATACTATATACACACTGTACTATATACACACTGTACTATATACACACTGTACTATATACACACTATACTATATACACACTATACTATACACACTATACTATATACACACTATACTATACTCACTATACTATATACACTATATAATATACACTATACTATATACACTATACTATATACACTATACTATACACACTATACTATACACACTATACTATATACACTATACTATATACACTATACACACTATACTATACACACTATACTATACACACTATACTATATACACTATACTATATACACTATACACACTATACTATACACACTATACTATATACACTATATAATATACACTATACTATACACACTATACTATATACACACTATACACACTATACTATATACACACTATACACACTACACTATATACACACTATACTATATACACACTATACTATATACACTATACTATATACACTATACTATATACACACTATACACACTATACTATATACACACTATACTATACTATATACACTATACTATATACACTATACTATATACACTATACTATATACTCACTATACACACTATACTATATACACACTATACTATACTATATACACTATACTATATACACTATACTATATACTCACTATACACACTATACTATATACACACTATACTATATACACTATACTATATACACTATACTATATACACTATACTATATACACTATACTATATACTCACTATACACACTATAATATATACACACTATACTATACTATATACACTATACTATACACACTATACTATATACACACTATATTATATACACTATACTATACTCACTATACTATATACACTACTATATACACGATACTATATACACTATACTATATACACTATACTATACACACTATACTATATACACTATACTATATACACTATACACACTATACTATACACACTATACTATATTCACTATACTATATACACTATACTATATACACTATACACACTATACTATACACACTATACTATATACACGATACTATATGCACTATACTATACACACTATACTATATACACGATACTATATTCACTATACTATATACACTATACCATATACACTATACTATATTCACTATACTATACACACTATACTATACACACTATACTATATACACTATACTATATACACTATACTATACACACTATACTATATACACTATACTATATACACGATACTATATTCACTATACTATATACACTATACTATATACACTATACTATATACACACTATACACACTATACTATATACACTATACACACTATACTATATACACGATACTATATTCACTATACTATATACACTAGACTCTATACACACTATACTATATACACACTATACAGACTATACTATATACATACTATATACTACTATATACACACTATATACACTATACTATATACACACTACTATATACACTATACTATATACACTATACTATATACACTATACTATGCACACTATACTATACACACTATACTATATACACTATACACACTATACTATATACACACTATACACACTATATACACTATACTATATACACACTTACACACTGTACTATATACACACAATATACACTATGCTATATACACACTATACTATATACACACTATACACACTATACTATATACACACTATACTATACACTATACTATATACACTATACTATATACACACTATACACACTATACTATATACACTATACTGTATACACACTATACTATATACTATATACTATACTATATACTATACTATTATATACCCACTATACTATATACATTATACTATATACACTATACACACTATACTATATACACACTATACTATATACACACTATACTATATACACTACTATATACACACTATACTATATACACTATACTATATACACACTATACACTATACTATATACACTCTATACTATATACACACTATACTATATATATATATACTATACACACTATACTATATACACACTATACTATATACACACTATACACACTATACTATATACACACTATACTATATACACTATACTATATACACACTATACACTATACTATATACACTCTATACTATATACACACTATACTATATATATATACTATATACACACTATACACACTATACTATACACACTATACTATATACACACTATACTATATACACACTATACACACTATACTATATACACTATACTATATACACACTATACTATATACACTATACATACTATACTATACACACTATACTATATACATTATACTATATACACTATACACTCTATACTATATACACACTATACTATATATATACTATATATACACTATACTATATATACACTATTCCATATACAATATACTATATATACACTACTATATATACACTATACTATATATATACTATATATATATATATATATACACAATATACTATATATACATTATACTTTATACACTATACTACATACACTGTACTATATACAATATACACACTATACTACATACACTATACATATACAATATAAACACTACTATGCACACTATATACACTATACTATATACACTATACTATGTGCACTATACACACTATACTATAAATGCACTATACTATATGCACATTATATACAATATACACACTTTACTATATACACTATACTATGTACACTATACACACTGTACTATATACACTATGCTATATACCTACTATACACACTATACTATACTATACACAGTATACTATATACACTATACTATATACACACTATACACTATACTATATACACACTATACACACTATACCATATGCACACTATACTATATACACTATACCATATACACACTATACTATATACACACTATACTATATACACACTGTACTATATACACTATACACACTACTATATACACAATACTATATTCACTATACTATATACACTATATACATTATACTATATACACTATACACTCTATACTATATACACACTATACTATATATATACTATATATACACTATACTATATATACACTATACCATATACAATATACTATATATACACTACTATATATACACTATACTATATAACACTATACTATATATATATATATATATATATATATACTATATATACACTACACTACATACACACTATACTATATGCACTATACACAATATACTATACACACTGTACTATATACAATATACACACTATACTACATACACTATATATATACAATATAAACACTATATATATACAATATACATACTATACTATATACACTATACTACACACTATGTACACTATACACACTATACTATATACACTATACCATATACAATATACATACTTTACTATATACACTATACTATGTACACTGTATACACTACTCTATATATATATAAATATATATATATATATACTACTATATATACAACATACTATATATACACTACACTACATACACACTATACTATATGCACTATACACAATATACTATACACACTGTACTATATACAATATACACACTATACTACATACACTATATATATACAATATAAACACTATACTACATACACTATATATATACAATATAAACACTACTATGCACACTATACACTATACTATATACACTATACTATGTGCACAATACACACTATACTATGTGCACTATACACACTATACTATATATGCACTATACTATATACACATTATATACAGTATACACACTATACTATATACACTATACTATGTACACTATACACACTGTACTATATACACTATACTATGTACACTATACACACTGTACTATATACACTATGCTATGTACACTATACTATATCCGCCATATACACTCTACTATACACATTATACGCACTATGCTATACACACTATCCTATATACACTCTACTATGCACACTATACTATACCCACTATGTACACTATACATACTATACTTTATACTATGTACACTATACACAATATGCTATGTACACTATACTCACGGAACACACTATTTTTCAAATAAAAATGTATTTATAAAGCCTTTTTTGCATCAGTATCACAGAGCTGTACAGAAACCCAGCCTACAACCCCAAACAGCAAGCAATGCAGGTGTAGAAGCACAGTGGCTAGGAAAAACTCCCTAGAAAGGCAGGAACCTAGAGAGGAACCAGGCGCTGAGGGGTGGCCAGTCCTCTTCTGGCTGTGCTGGGGGGAGAGGAACCAGGCTCTGAGGGGTGGCCAGTCCTCTTCTGGCTGTGCTGGGGGGAGAGGAACCAGGCTCTGAGGGGTGGCTAGTCCTCTTCTGGCTGTGCAGGGGGGAGAGGAACCACGCTCTGAGGGGTGACCAGTCAGTCCTCTTCTGGCTGTGCAGGGGGGAGAGGAACCAGGCTCTGAGGGGTGACCAGTCAGTCCTCTTCTGGCTGTGCAGGGGGGAGAGGAACCAGGCTCTGAGGGGTGGCCAGTCCTCTTCTGGCTGTGCTGGTGGAGATTATGAAAGATTACATGGCCATTAAGGCCAGATCGTTCTTCAAGATGTTCATAGATGACCAACAGAGTTAAATAATGATCACAGTGGTTGTAGAGGGCGCAACAGGTCAGTACCTCAGGCGTTAATGTCAGTTGTACAGTGCCTTCAGAAAGTATTCAGTTACGTAACAGTCTTTTCTAATATGGATTAAATACATGTTCTTCCTCATCAATCTACACTCAATACCCCATAATGATGAAGCGAAAACAGGTTTTTAGAAATGTTAGCAAATTTATTTTAAGAAGCATACAGTAGTAAGTATAAGTATTCAGACCCTTTGCTATGAGACTCAAAACTGAGCTCAGGTGCATCCCGTTTCCATTGATCATCCTTGAGATGTTGCTACAACTCGGAGTCCACCTGTGGTAAATTCAATTGATTGGACATGATTTAGAAAGGTACACACCTGTCTATATAAGGTCCCACAGTTGACAGTGCATGTCAGAGCAAAAACCAAGCCATGAGGTCGAAGGAATTGTCCGTAGAGCTCCGAGACAAGATTGTGTCGAGGCACAGATCTGGGGAAGGGCACCAAAACATTTCTGCAGCGTTAAATGTCCCCAAGAACACAGGGACCTCCATCATTCTTAAATGGAAGAAGTTTGGAACCACTGTATTAGGCTGTACCACACAGCAGTATCCTGCAAGCTGTGCTGCAGTATGATCCAACTTTAAAGGAGGAACCACTGTTTATCCAGTGTATATCGTCAGCAACATACCGCCCTGCATGCCACTGCTGGCTTGGCTCTGAAGCTAAGCAGGGTTGGTCCTGGTCAGCAACATACCACCCTGCATGCCACTGCTGGCTTGGCTCTGAAGCTAAGCAGGGTTGGTCCTGGTCAGCAACATACCACCCTGCATGCCACTGCTGGCTTGGCTCTGAAGCTAAGCAGGGTTGGTCCTGGTCAGCAACATACCAACCTGCATACCACTGCTGGCTTGGCTCTGAAGCTAAGCAGGGTTGGTCCTGGTCAGCAACATACCGCCCTGCATGCCACTGCTGGCTTGGCTCTGAAGCTAAGCAGGGTTGGTCCTGGTCAGCAACATACCGCCCTGCATGCCACTGCTGGCTTGGCTCTGAAGCTAAGCAGGGTTGGTCCTGGTCAGCAACATACCGCCCTGCATGCCACTGCTGGCTTGGCTCTGAAGCTAAGCAGGGTTGGTCCTGGTCAGCAACATACCGCCCTGCATGCCACTGCTGGCTTGGCTCTGAAGCTAAGCAGGGTTGGTCCTGGTCAGCAACATACCGCCCTGCATGCCACTGCTGGCTTGGCTCTGAAGCTAAGCAGGGTTGGTCCTGGTCAGCAACATACCACCCTGCATGCCACTGCTGGCTTGGCTCTGAAGCTAAGCAGGGTTGGTCCTGGTCAGCAACATACCACCCTGCATACCACTGCTGGCTTGGCTCTGAAGCTAAGCAGGGTTGGTCCTGGTCAGCAACATACCGCCCTGCATGCCACTGCTGGCTTGGCTCTGAAGCTAAGCAGGGTTGGTCCTGGTCAGCAACATACCGCCCTGCATGCCACTGCTGGCTTGGCTCTGAAGCTAAGCAGGGTTGGTCCTGGTCAGCAACATACCACCCTGCATACCACTGCTAGCTTGCTTCTGAAGCTAAGCAGGGTTGGTCCTGGTCAGCAACATACCGCCCTGCATGCCACTGCTGGCTTGGCTCTGAAGCTAAGCAGGGTTGGTCCTGGTCAGCAACATACCACCCTGCATACCACTGCTGGCTTGCTTCTGAAGCTAAGCAGGGTTGGTCCTGGTCAGCAACATACCACTCCTGGCTTGGCTCTGAAGCTAAGCAGGGTTGGTCCTGGTCAGCAACATACCACCCTGCATACCACTGCTGGCTTGCTTCTGAAGCTAAGCAGGGTTGGTCCTGGTCGGTCCCTGGAAGGGAGACCAGATGCTGCTGGAAGTGGTGTTGGAGGGCCAGTAGGAGGCACTCTTTCCTCTGGTCTAAAAAATATCCCAATGCCCCAGGGCAGTGATTGGGAACACTGCCCTATGTAGGGGGCCGTCTTTCGGATGGGACGTTAAACGGGTGTCCTGACTCTCTGAGGTCATTAAAGATCCCATGACACTTATCGTAAGAGTAGGGGTGTTAACCCTGGTGTGATGGCTAAATTCCCAATCTGGCCCTCGATCACCTAATAATCCCCAGTTTACAAATGTCTCATTCATCCTCCTCCTCTCCCCTGTAACGATTCCCCAGGTCGTTGGTGTAATTAAAAACGTGTTCTCAGTCAACTTAGCTGGTAAAATAAATAAATATCACAATGTTTTATGAGTCCATAATCACGATAGGATCAAGGTTGACATCGTCCAACCTTATACACACACACACACACACCATATTCTCACAGTGTGCAGGGCCCCACGTTAGTTGGCTACACTTCTCAACTTCCATATGATTTGCAAGAGCAACATTGTTTGGCTTGTAGTAAAGCGAAATACAAACTTGTGACCTCCCCTCCCCCTCTTCTAGCCCGTGTGACCGTCCCCGCGTGATAGAGTCCCTACGGGGGGTGGAGGTGGTGGATGTGGCTGCTGGAGGGGCCCACAGTGCCTGCATCACGGCCAGCGGAGAGCTCTACACCTGGGGCAAGGGACGCTACGGACGCCTGGGGCATGGAGACTCCGAGGACCAACTCAAACCCAAACTGGTAAGCCGTGGTTCTCTTCTCCTCTTCTCTCAACTTCTAATCTCTTCATCTTCTCTTCGATCAATTGTTCTTCTCTCCTCAACCTCGCTTCTCTCTTAACTTTTCTTCTCTCCTCACGCACAAACATGTCCTGATGCTGAGTGCATCTCTGTGTCTCTGTTGTGGGTCTCTCTCCAGGTGGATGCTCTGCAGGGCCACAGGGTGATAGATGTGGCGTGTGGTAGTGGTGACGCCCAAACTCTTTGTCTAACTGACGATGACATGGTCTGGTCCTGGGGCGATGGAGACTATGGCAAGCTTGGGCGTGGCGGCAGCGACGGTTGCAAGGTCCCCATGAAGGTACAAACCCGTCCCACTAACCCCGCAGGTTTCGTCCCAAATCTATTCCTGCTATCAGGGATTGTTACGAATCCCTTTTGGCCCGGCAGTCTAGGGGGGGGGGGGGGGGGGGATAGTAACGCGAGACCCGTAACATATCTCATGCAAAGTATAATAGTGACAAAGTAACAGTGAGAATGAAAAAAACACAGACAACTAAATTACCGATAAACACATGGTAAAGGGGGGAGGGAAAAGGGGCTGAGCTGGACCCAAGGAAAGAAACAAATGTCCAAAAACACCCCTAAGCTAGACTAGCCTACTATAATCACATGGTTAGTGTGTGCTAAAGGACAACAGTAACACAACCTCTTCCAGGTCGTATAATCACATGGTTAGTGTGTGCTGAAGGACCAACTATTTCCTGATTACTACCTCTAATTCTAAAGTATATTTTCACCAGTCATCTACCCTACGGTATATTAACGGTGGCGCAGCAACAAGGAGCAAGGGAGACATGGAATTAATACCCACACCCCCCGAATCTTTAAATAAAATGTCGACTTTACATTTTTTTTTTTTACTTTATTCTCGAAAATGTTGAGTTTATTCTGAACACTTTGCCAGTGTAACGCACCACGGCCATCACCGTTGTATTGTTTCTCTGTAATATGGTCCATCCCCTACAAACGTGTGCATAATATGGACGCAGACATAAAGTTTAAGAAAAACAATAAAGTTATTTTAAGTATATATTACCACAGTTGATACCAAAAACAGATAAACTATTGGTAGTTTTGCCACCCTCGTGCACTACGGAAGTAGTGCGCTATAGAGGGAATATGGTGCCGTTTGGAACGTACACACTGTCACCCCAACATGACTGATCTAACAGCTTTACCCATACCGAGACGTGTGTTTTCCGTCTCATGTCTGAGTGTTACTGTTCTGTCGCTTGTAGATTGATTCTCTGACTGGACTGGGAGTGGTGAAGGTTGACTGTGGCTCCCAGTTCTCTGTCTCTCTCACCAAGTCTGGAGCAGTTTACACCTGGTGAGTAGACTATACACCCTGACCACGGTCAACTGTTACACTGACTATACATCCTGACCACGGTCAACTGTTACACTGACTATACATCCTGACCACGGTCAACTGTTAGTAGACTGACTATACATCCTGACCACGGTCAACTGTTAGACTGACTATACATCCTGACCACGGTCAACTGTTAGTAGACTGACTATACATCCTGACCACGGTCAACTGTTACACTGACTATACATCCTGACCACGGTCAACTGTTACACTGACTATACATCCTGACCACGGTCAACTGTTAGTAGACTGACTATACACCCTGACCACGGTCAACTGTTACACTGACTATACATCCTGACCACGGTCAACTGTTACACTGACTATACATCCTGACCACGGTCAACTGTTACACTGACTATACATCCTGACCACGGTCAACTGTTAGACTGACTATACATCCTGACCACGGTCAACTGTTACACTGACTATACATCCTGACCACGGTCAACTGTTAGACTGACTATACATCCTGACCACGGTCAACTGTTACACTGACTATACATCCTGACCACGGTCAACTGTTAGTAGACTGACTATACATCCTGACCACGGTCAACTGTTAGACTGACTATACATCCTGACCACGGTCAACTGTTAGTAGACTGACTATACATCCTGACCACGGTCAACTGTTAGACTGACTATACATCCTGACCACGGTCAACTGTTAGTAGACTGACTATACACCCTGACCACGGTCAACTGTTAGACTGACTATACATCCTGACCACGGTCAACTGTTAGACTGACTATACATCCTGACCACGGTCAACTGTTACACTGACTATACATCCTGACCACGGTCAACTGTTAGACTGACTATACATCCTGACCACGGTCAACTGTTAGACTAACTATACATCCTGACCACGGTCAACTGTTAGACTGACTATACATCCTGACCACGGTCAACTGTTACACTGACTATACATCCTGACCACGGTCAACTGTTAGACTGACTATACATCCTGACCACGGTCAACTGTTACACTGACTATACATCCTGACCACGGTCAACTGTTAGTAGACTGACTATACATCCTGACCACGGTCAACTGTTACACTGACTATACATCCTGACCACGGTCAACTGTTAGACTGACTATACATCCTGACCACGGTCAACTGTTACACTGACTATACATCCTGACCACGGTCAACTGTTAGTAGACTGACTATACATCCTGACCACGGTCAACTGTTAGACTGACTATACATCCTGACCACGGTCAACTGTTACACTGACTATACATCCTGACCACGGTCAACTGTTACACTGACTATACATCCTGACCACGGTCAACTGTTAGACTGACTATACATCCTGACCACGGTCAACTGTTACACTGACTATACATCCTGACCACGGTCAACTGTTACACTGACTATACATCCTGACCACGGTCAACTGTTACACTGACTATACATCCTGACCACGGTCAACTGTTAGTAGACTGACTATACATCCTGACCACGGTCAACTGTTAGACTGACTATACATCCTGACCACGGTCAACTGTTACACTGACTATACATCCTGACCACGGTCAACTGTTAGTAGACTGACTATACATCCTGACCACGGTCAACTGTTAGACTGACTATACATCCTGACCACGGTCAACTGTTACACTGACTATACATCCTGACCACGGTCAACTGTTACACTGACTATACATCCTGACCACGGTCAACTGTTAGTAGACTGACTATACATCCTGACCACGGTCAACTGTTAGACTGACTATACACCCTGACCACGGTCAACTGTTAGTAGACTGACTATACATCCTGACCACGGTCAACTGTTACACTGACTATACTTCCTGACCACGGTCAACTGTTACACTGACTATACATCCTGACCACGGTCAACTGTTACACTGACTATACATCCTGACCACGGTCAACTGTTACACTGACTATACATCCTGACCACGGTCAACTGTTACACTGACTATACACCCTGACCACGGTCAACTGTTACACTGACTATACACCCTGACCACGGTCAACTGTTACACTGACTATACATCCTGACCACGGTCAACTGTTAGTAGACTGACTATACATCCTGACCACGGTCAACTGTTAGTAGACTGACTATACATCCTGACCACGGTCAACTGTTAGTAGACTGACTATACATCCTGACCACGGTCAACTGTTACACTGACTATACATCCTGACCACGGTCAACTGTTAGTAGACTGACTATACATCCTGACCACGGTCAACTGTTAGACTGACTATACATCCTGACCACGGTCAACTGTTACACTGACTATACATCCTGACCACGGTCAACTGTTACACTGACTATACTTCCTGACCACGGTCAACTGTTACACTGACTATACATCCTGACCACGGTCAACTGTTACACTGACTATACACCCTGACCACGGTCAACTGTTACACTGACTATACACCCTGACCACGGTCAACTGTTACACTGACTATACATCCTGACCACGGTCAACTGTTACACTGACTATACATCCTGACCACGGTCAACTGTTAGACTGACTATACATCCTGACCACGGTCAACTGTTACACTGACTATACACCCTGACCACGGTCAACTGTTACACTGACTATACATCCTGACCACGGTCAACTGTTACACTGACTATACACCCTGACCACGGTCAACTGTTAGACTGACTATACATCCTGACCACGGTCAACTGTTAGACTGACTATACATCCTGACCACGGTCAACTGTTACACTGACTATACATCCTGACCACGGTCAACTGTTAGTAGACTGACTATAGCTCAGGGCAGACTGTGATATCACCATGGTGAACTGGTAGACTGACCTCAGGGAAGACTGTGATATCACCGTGGTGAACTGGTAGACTGACCTCAGGGAAGACTGTGATATCACCATGGTGAACTGGTAGACTGACCTCAGGGCAGACTGTGATATCACCATGGTGAACTGGTAGAATGACCTCAGGGCAGACTGTGATATCACCATGGTGAACTGGTAGACTGACCTCAGGGCAGACTGTGATATCACCATGGTGAACTGGTAGACTGACCTCAGGGCAGACTGTGATATCACCATGGTGAACTGGTAGACTGACCTCAGGGCAGACTGTGATATCACCATGGTGAACTGGTAGACTGACCTCAGGGCAGACTGTGATATCACCATGGTGAACTGGTAGACTGACCTCAGGGCAGACTGTGATATCACCATGGTGAACTGGTAGACTGACCTCAAGGCAGACTGTGATATCACCATGGTGAACTGGTAGACTGACCTCAGGGCAGACTGTAATATCACCATGGTGAACTGGTAGACTGACCTCAGGGCAGACTGTGATATCACCATGGTGAACTGGTAGACTGACCTCAGGGCAGACTGTGATATCACCATGGTGAACTGGTAGACTGACCTCAGGGCAGACTGTGATATCACCATGGTGAACTGGTAGACTGACCTCAGGGCAGACTGTGATATCACCATGGTGAACTGGTAGACTGACCTCAGGGCAGACTGTGATATCACCATGGTGAACTGGTAGAATGACCTCAGGGCAGACTGTGATATCACCATGGTGAACTGGTAGAATGACCTCAGGGCAGACTGTGATATCACCATGGTGAACTGGTAGACTGACCTCAGGGCAGACTGTGATATCACCATGGTGAACTGGTAGACTGACCTCAGGGCAGACTGTGATATCACCGTGGTGAACTGGTAGACTGACCTCAGGGCAGACTGTGATATCACCATGGTGAACTGGTAGACTGACCTCATGGCAGACTGTGATATGGCATTTACATGTGTTAACATTTACATCATTTAGCAGACGCTCATATCCAGAGCAAGAGGAATAATTAGGGTTAAGTACCGGGGTAACGGTGACAACCACTTGTATAAATCGATGTGTGTTTTCAGGGGTAAAGGTGACTACCACCGGCTGGGTCACGGTTCTGATGACCATGTACGGCGACCCAGACAGGTCCAGGGCCTGCAGGGGAAGAAGGTCATTGCCATAGCAACGGGGTCACTCCACTGTGTCTGCTGCACTGAGGATGGTAGGGAATTACTGATTTATTTGTTTTCTGTCTGTTTTGAAACGGTGTTCTTGACCAGTATTTTTACACTATCAAGATGTATTTAAGTCCTAATTACACTTCCCTACCACCTGTCTACTACTACTACCACCTGTCTACTACTACTACCACCTGTCTACTACTACTACCACCTGTCTACTACTACTACCACCTGTCTACTACTACTACCACCTGTCTACTACTACTACCACCTGTCTACTACTACTACCAACTGTCTACTACTACTACCACCTGTCTACTACTACTACCACCTGTCTACTACTACTACCACCTGTCTACTACTACTACCACCTGTCTACTACTACTACCACCTGTCTACTACTACTACCACCTGTCTACTACTACTACCACCTGTCTACTACTACTACTACCACCTGTCTACTACTACTACTACCACCTGTCTACTACTACTACTACCACCTGTCTACTACTACTACTACCACCTGTCTACTACTACTACTACCACCTGTCTACTACTACTACCACCTGTCTACTACTACCACAGTTCTACTACTACTACTACCACAGTTCTACTACTACTACCACCTGTCTACTACTACTACCACCTGTCTACTACTACTACCACCTGTCTACTACTACTACCACCTGTCTACTACTACTACTACCACCTGTCTACTACTACTACTACCACCTGTCTACTACTACTACTACCACCTGTCTACTACTACTACTACCACCTGTCTACTACTACTACCACCTGTCTACTACTACTACCACCTGTCTACTACTATTACTACCACCTGTCTACTACTATTACTACCACCTGTCTACTACTACTACTACCACCTGTCTACTACTACTACCACCTGTCTACTACTACTACTACTACCACCTGTCTACTACTACTACTACTACCACCTGTCTACTACTACTACTACTACCACCTGTCTACTACTACTACTACTACTACCACCTGTCTACTACTACTACTACCACCTGTCTACTACTACTACTACCACCTGTCTACTACTACTACCACCACCTGTCTACTACTACTACCACCACCTGTCTACTACTACTACCACCACCTGTCTACTACTACTACCACCACCTGTCTACTACTACTACCACCACCTGTCTACTACTACTACCACCACCTGTCTACTACTACTACCACCACCTGTCTACTACTACTACCACCACCTGTCTACTACTACTACCACCACCTGTCTACTACTACTACTACTACCACCTGTCTACTACTACTACCACCACCTGTCTACTACTACTACCACCACCTGTCTACTACTACTACCACCACCTGTCTACTACTACTACCACCACCTGTCTACTACTACTACCACCACCTGTCTACTACTACTACCACCACCTGTCTACTACTACTACCACCACCTGTCTACTACTACTACCACCACCTGTCTACTACTACTACCACCACCTGTCTACTACTACTACCACCACCTGTCTACTACTACTACCACCACCTGTCTACTACTACTACTACTACCTGTCTACTACTACTACTACTACCACCTGTCTACTACTACTACCACCACCTGTCTACTACTACTACCACCACCTGTCTACTACTACTACCACCACCTGTCTACTACTACTACCACCACCTGTCTACTACTACTACCACCACCTGTCTACTACTACTACCACCACCTGTCTACTACTACTACCACCACCTGTCTACTACTACTACCACCACCTGTCTACTACTACTACCACCACCTGTCTACTACTACTACCACCACCTGTCTACTACTACTACCACCACCTGTCTACTACTACTACCACCACCTGTCTACTACTACTACCACCACCTGTCTACTACTACTACCACCACCTGTCTACTACTACTACCACCACCTGTCTACTACTACTACCACCACCACTTGTCTACTACTACTACCACCACCACTTGTCTACTACTACTACCACCACCTGTCTACTACTACTACCACCACCTGTCTACTACTATTACAGTGTGTCTGTGCCATGGTATCTGTAGCTGTGTTTGTGTCCGTCTCAGGAGAAGTGTACACGTGGGGTGATAATGACGAGGGCCAGCTGGGAGACGGGACCACGAACGCCATCCAGAGGCCTCGTCTTGTCGCTGCGTTGCAGGGGAAGAAGATCAACAGGGTGGCCTGTGGCTCTGCCCACACACTGGCCTGGTCCACCTCCAAACCTTCCAATGGAGGGAAACTTCCTGGTCAGGTAACTACTGGACGTTATAACTACCTGGTCAGGTGACTACTGGACGTTATAACTACCTGGTCAGGTGACTACTGGACGTTATAACTTCCTGGTCAGATAACTATTGGACGTTATAACTTCCTGGTCAGGTAACTACTGGACGTTACAACTACCTGGTCAGGTGACTACTGGACGTTACAACTACCTGGTCAGTTTTCACTACCTGGTCAGGTGACTACTGAACGTTATCACTACCTGGTCAGTTATCACTACCTGGTCAGTTATCACTACCTGGTCAGTTATCACTACCTGGTCAGGTGACTACTGGACATTATAACTACCTGGTCATTTAACTACTGGACTTTATAACTACCTTGTCAGGTGACTACTGGACATTATAACTACCTGGTCATTTAACTACTGGACGTTACAACTACCTGGTCAGGTAACTACTGGACAGTATAACTACCTGATCATTTAACTACTGGACGTTATAACTACCTGGTCAGGTGACTACTGGACGTTACAACTACCTGGTCAGGTGACTACTGGACGTTACAACTACCTGGTCAGGTGACTACTGGACGTTACAACTACCTGGTAAGTTATCACTACCTGGTCAGTTTTCACTACCTGGTCAGTTTTCACTACCTGGTCAGTTTTCACTACCTGGTCAGTTTTCACTACCTGGTCAGGTAACTACTGGACGTTATAACTACCTGGTCAGGTGACTACTGGACGTTATCACTACCTGGTCAGTTTTCACTACCTGGTCAGGTAACTATTGGACGTTATAACTACCTGGTCAGGTGACTACTGGACGTTATCACTACCTGGTCAGTTTTCACTACCTGGTCAGGTAACTACTGGACGTTATAACTACCTGGTCAGGTGACTACTGGACGTTATCACTACCTGGTCAGTTTTCACTACCTGGTCAGTTTTCACTACCTGGTCAGGTAACTATTGGACGTTATAACTACCTGGTCAGGTGACTACTGGACGTTATCACTACCTGGTCAGTTTTCACTACCTGGTCAGTTTTCACTACCTGGTCAGTTTTCACTACCTGGTCAGTTTTCACTACCTGGTCAGGTAACTACTGGACGTTATAACTACCTGGTCAGGTGACTACTGGACGTTATCACTACCTGGTCAGTTTTCACTACCTGGTCAGTTTTCACTACCTGGTCAGGTGACTACTGGACGTTATAACTACCTGGTCAGTTATAACTACCTGGTCAGTTTTCACTACCTGGTCAGTTTTCACTACCTGGTTAGTTATCACTACCTGGTCAGGTGACTACTGGACGTTATAACTACCTGGTCAGTTTTCACTACCTGGTCAGTTTTCACTATCTGGTCAGTTATCACTACCTGGTCAGTTATCACTACCTGGTCAGTTTTCAGTACCTGGTCAGTTATCACTACCTGGTCAGTTATCACTACCTGGTCAGTTATCACTACCTGGTCAGTTATCACTACCTGGTCAGGTGACTACTGAACGTTATAACCACCTGGTCAGTTATCACTACCTGGTCAGTTTTCACTACCTGGTCAGTTTTCACTACCTGGTCAGTTTTCACTACCTGGTCAGTTATCACTACCTGGTCAGTTATCACTACCTGGCAGTTATCACTACCTGGTCAGGTGACTACTGAACGTTATAACCACCTGGTCAGTTATCACTACCTGGTCAGTTTTCACTACCTGGTCAGTTTTCACTACCTGGTCAGTTTTCACTACCTGGTCAGTTTTCACTACCTGGTCAGTTATCACTACCTGGTCAGTTATCACTACCTGGTCAGTTTTCACTACCTGGTCAGGTGACTACTGGACATTGTAACTACCTGGTCAGGTAACTACTGGATGTTATAATGTGGGTGATCTCTAGTCTGTGTTTATAATGTGGGTGATCTCTAATCTGTGTTTATAATGTGGGTGATCTCTAGTCTGTGTTTATAATGTGGGTGATCTCTAATCTGTGTTTATAATGTGGGGGATCTCTAATCTGTTATAACGTGGGTGGTGTAACGTGGGTTGTTAACGTGTAACGTGGGTGGTGTAACCTGCGTGGTGTAACGTGTTGTTAACGCGTGTAACGTGGGTGGTGTAACGTGTTAACGTGTGTAGCGTGGGTGGTGTAACGTGTGTTGCTAATGCGTGTAACGTGGGTTAACGTGTGTAACGTGGGTGGTGCAAAATGTGATGCTAACGCGTGTAACGTGGGTGGTGTAACGTGGGTGGTGTAGCGTGGGTGGTGTAACGTGGGTTGTGTAACGTGTGTTGTTAACGCGTGTAACGTGGGTGGTGTAACGTGTGTTGTTAACGCGTGTAACGTGGGTGGTGTAACGTGTGTTGTTAACGCGTGTAACGTGGGTGGTGTAACGTGGGTGGTGTAACGTGTGTTGTTAACGCGTGTAACGTGGGTGGTGTAACGTGGGTGGTGTAACGTGTGTTGTTAACGCGTGTAACGTGGGTGGTGTAACGTGGGTGGTGTAACGTGGGTGGTGTAACGTGTGTTGTTAACGCGTGTAACGTGGGTGGTGTAACGTGTGTTGTTAACGCGTGTAACGTGGGTGGTGTAACGTGGGTGGTGTAACGTGTGTTGTTAACGCGTGTAACGTGGGTGGTGTAACGTGTGTTGTTAACGCGTGTAACGTGGGTGGTGTAACGTGGGTGGTGTAACGTGTGTTGTTAACGCGTGTAACGTGGGTGGTGTAACGTGGGTGGTGTAACGTGTGTTGTTAACGCGTGTAACGTGGGTGGTGTAACGTGGGTGGTGTAACGTGTGTTGTTAACGCGTGTAACGTGGGTGGTGTAACGTGTGTTGTTAACGCGTGTAACGTGGGTGGTGTAACGTGGGTGGTGTAACGTGGGTGGTGTAACGTGTGTTGTTAACGCGTGTAACGTGGGTGGTGTAACGTGGGTGGTGTAACGTGGGTGGTGTAACGTGGGTGGTGTAACGTGGGTGGTGTAACGTGTGTTGTTAACGCGTGTCCTCTCCCCCAGGTGCCCATGGAATACAACCACCTCCAGGAGATTCCCATCATGTCTCTGAGGAACAGACTGCTACTGCTGCACCACATATCGGAGCTCTTCTGTCCCTGTATCCCCATGTTTGATCTGGAGGGCCGGCTGGGGCAGACCGCACACGGACCTGCCCTAGGGTTTAACACTCTACGGGGCATACTCATCTCACAGGGCAAGGTGGGGGGACATTTAGAACAGACACACAGAGAGGGGCTAGGTACTTTACTAGGATCCCCAGTAGCTGTGTTGGGTAGTTTACTAGGATCCCCAGTAGCTGTGTTAGGTACTTTACTAGGATCCCCAGTAGCTGTGTTAGGTAGTTTACTAGGATCCCCAGTAGCTGTGTTGGGTAGTTTACTAGGATCCCCAGTAGCTGTGTTAGGTACTTTACTAGGATCCCCAGTAGCTGTATGAGGTAGTTTACTAGGATCCCCAGTAGCTGTATGAGGTAGTTTACTAGGATCCCCAGTAGCTGTGTTAGGTAGTTTACTAGGATCCCCAGTAGCTGTGTTAGGTAGTTTACTAGGATCCCCAGTAGCTGTGTTGGGTAGTTTACTAGGATCCCCAGTAGCTGTGTTGGGTAGTTTACTAGGATCCCCAGTAGCTGTGTTGGGTAGTTTACTAGGATCCCCAGTAGCTGTATGTGGTGTTAGGTAGTTTACTAGGATCCCCAGTAGCTGTGTTAGGTAGTTTACTAGGATCCCCAGTAGCTGTGTTAGGTAGTTTACAGTGTTGTTGTAAGGGCTGTTCTCCAGTACATACCGATGTCCTGAGCACAGTGTTGTTGTAAGGGCTGTTCTCCAGTACACACCGATGTCCTGACACAGTGTTGTTTCTCTCCTTAGGAAGCAGCGTTCCGGAAGGTCGTCCAGGCCACCATGGTGAGAGACAGACAGCATGGACCTGTGGTGGAACTCAACAGGATACAGGTAGGAATCGGACTATTTGGAAAACCTTCTCAGATGAACACTAGCAAACAGCAGGCTTTCAGAGATTCCTCCTAAATGCTCTCTGTCTCGCTCTCTCTCTCTCTCTCTCTCGTCTGGTTTCAGTGTTGTAAACAGATATCTGTGTGATGTGTGAACCATGCATGTCAGTCGATGTTGGGTTCCTCGTCTGTTCCAAATAGCACCCTATTCCGTTTATAAAACACTACTATAGGGCCCATAAGGTTCGGGTCAAAAGTAGTGCACTACATAGGGAATAGGGTGCTATTTGGAATGCACCCCTGGTATAGCCATTCCCCCTCCCAGAGTCTCGGTCCGGGCCACTGGGCCGCCACTGACCCCCTGCTGGGCTGGCTGGATGCCTGGTGGAGGGAGCTGTCATTTTGAACACATCACCCCCATCACTACTGCAGACTGTACCGCACATAGTGGAAGAGCCTCGAGAGATAACCATCTTCCTCCTCTCCTCCTCCCTCTCCTCCTCCTCCTCCCCCTCCAGGTCAAGCGGTCCCGTAGTAAAGGAGGTTTGGCAGGTCCAGACGGGACCAAGTCAGTGTTTGGTCAGATGTGTGCCAAAATGAGCTCCTTCAGCCCAGACAGCCTGCTGCTGCCTCACCGCGTCTGGAAGGTCAAGTTTGTGGGTAGGTTGTTAGGTTCATCCTCAGTAGGTTGTTAGGTTCCTCCTCAGTAGGTTGTTAGGTTCCTCCTCAGTAGGTTGTTAGGTTCATCCTCAGTAGGTTGTTAGGTTCCTCCTCAGTAGGTTGTTAGGTTCCTCCTCAGTAGGTTGTTAGGTTCCTTCTCAGTAGGTTGTTAGGTTCATCCTCAGTAGGTTGTTAGGTTCATCCTCAGTAGGTTGTTAGGTTCCTTCTCAGTAGGTTGTTAGGTTCCTCCTCAGTAGGTTGTTAGGTTCCTCCTCAGTAGGTTGTTAGGTTCCTTCTCAGTAGGTTGTTAGGTTCATCCTCAGTAGGTTGTTAGGTTCCTTCTCAGTAGGTTGTTAGGTTCCTCCTCAGTAGGTTGTTAGGTTCCTCCTCAGTAGGTTGTTAGGTTCATCCTCAGTAGGTTGTTAGGTTCATCCTCAGTAGGTTGTTAGGTTCCTTCTCAGTAGGTTGTTAGGTTCCTCCTCAGTAGGTTGTTAGGTTCATCCTCAGTAGGTTGTTAGGTTCATCCTCAGTAGGTTGTTAGGTTCCTCCTCAGTAGGTTGTTAGGTTCATCCTCAGTAGGTTGTTAGGTTCCTCCTCAGTAGGTTGTTAGGTTCATCCTCAGTAGGTTGTTAGGTTCCTCATCAGTAGGTTGTTAGGTTCCTCCTCAGTAGGTTGTTAGGTTCCCCCTCAGTAGGTTGTTAGGTTCCTTCTCAGTTGGTTGTTAGGTTCCTCCTCAGTAGGTTGTTAGGTTCCTCCTCAGTAGGTTGTTAGGTTCCTCCTCAGTAGGTTGTTAGGTTCCTCCTCAGTAGGTTGTTAGGTTCATCCTCAGTAGGTTGTTAGGTTCCTCCTCAGTAGGTTGTTAGGTTGTTAGGTTCATCCTCAGTAGGTTGTTAGGTTGTTAGGTTCCTCCTCAGTAGGTTGTTAGGTTGTTAGGTTCATCCTCAGTAGGTTGTTAGGTTCCTTCTCAGTAGGTTGTTAGGTTCATCCTCAGTAGGTTGTTAGGTTCCTTCTCAGTAGGTTGTTAGGTTCATCCTCAGTAGGTTGTTAGGTTCCTCCTCAGTAGGTTGTTAGGTTCATCCTCAGTAGGTTGTTAGGTTCATCCTCAGTAGGTTGTTAGGTTCCTTCTCAGTAGGTTGTTAGGTTCATCCTCAGTAGGTTGTTAGGTTCCTCCTCAGTAGGTTGTTAGGTTCCTCCTCAGTAGGTTGTTAGGTTCATCCTCAGTAGGTTGTTAGGTTCATCCTCAGTAGGTTGTTAGGTTGTTAGGTTCATCCTCAGTAGGTTGTTAGGTTCATCCTCAGTAGGTTGTTAGGTTCATCCTCAGTAGGTTGTTAGGTTCCTCCTCAGTAGTTAGTGGGTTCCTCCTCAGTAGGTTGTTAGGTTCATCCTCAGTAGGTTGTTAGGTTCCTCATCAGTAGGTTGTTAGGTTCATCCTCAGTAGGTTGTTAGGTTCATCCTCAGTAGGTTGTTAGGTTCATCCTCAGTAGGTTGTTAGGTTCCTCCTCAGTAGTTAGTGGGTTCCTCCTCAGTAGGTTGTTAGGTTCATCCTCAGTAGGTTGTTGGGTTCCTCCTCAGTAGGTTGTTATTTTCATCCTCAGTAGGTTGTTAGGTTCCTCCTCAGTAGGTTGTTAGGTTCATCCTCAGTAGGTTGTTAGGTTCCTCCTCAGTAGGTTGTTAGGTTCATCCTCAGTAGGTTGTTAGGTTCATCCTCAGTAGTTAGTGGGTAGGTTGTTAGGTTCCTCCTCAGTAGTTAGTGGGTAGGTTGTTAGGTTCCTCCTCAGTAGGTTGTTAGGTTCCTCCTCAGTAGGTTGTTAGGTTCCTCCTCAGTAGTTAGTGGGTAGGTTGTTAGGTTCCTCCTCAGTAGGTTGTTAGGTTTCCTCCTCAGTAGGTTGTTAGGTTCCTCCTCAGTAGGTTGTTAGGTTCCTCCTCAGTAGTTAGTGGGTTCCTCCTCAGTAGGTTGTTAGGTTCATCCTCAGTAGGTTGTTAGGTTCCTCATCAGTAGGTTGTTAGGTTCCTCCTCAGTAGGTTGTTAGGTTCCTCCTCAGTAGGTTGTTAGGTTCCTCCTCAGTAGGTTGTTAGGTTCCTCCTCAGTAGGTTGTTAGGTTCCTTCTCAGTAGGTTGTTAGGTTCCTCCTCAGTAGGTTGTTAGGTTCATCATCAGTAGGTTGTTAGGTTCATCCTCAGTAGGTTGTTAGGTTCATCCTCAGTAGGTTGTGAGGTTCCTCCTCAGTAGGTTGTTAGGTTCCTCCTCAGTAGGTTGTTAGGTTCCTCCTCAGTAGGTTGTTAGGTTCCTCCTCAGTAGGTTGTTAGGTTCCTCCTCAGTAGGTTGTTAGGTTCATCCTCAGTAGGTTGTTAGGTTCATCCTCAGTAGGTTGTTAGGTTCCTCCTCAGTAGGTTGTTAGGTTCATCCTCAGTAGGTTGTTAGGTTCCTCATCAGTAGTTAGTGGGTTCCTCCTCAGTAGGTTGTTAGGTTCCTCCTCAGTAGGTTTTTAGGTTCATCCTCAGTAGGTTGTTAGGTTCCTCCTCAGTAGGTTGTTAGGTTCCTTCTCAGTAGGTTGTTAGGTTCCTCCTCAGTAGGTTGTTAGGTTCATCCTCAGTAGGTTGTTAGGTTCCTCATCAGTAGGTTGTTAGGTTCCTCCTCAGTAGGTTTTTAGGTTCATCCTCAGTAGGTTGTTAGGTTCATCCTCAGTAGGTTGTTAGGTTCATCCTCAGTAGGTTGTTAGGTTCCTTCTCAGTAGGTTGTTAGGTTCCTCCTCAGTAGGTTGTTAGGTTCCTCCTCAGTAGGTTGTTAGGTTCATCCTCAGTAGGTTGTTAGGTTGTTAGGTTCCTCCTCAGTAGGTTGTTAGGTTCCTCCTCAGTAGGTTGTTAGGTTCATCCTCAGTAGGTTGTTAGGTTCCTCCTCAGTAGGTTGTTAGGTTCCTTCTCAGTAGGTTGTTAGGTTCATCCTCAGTAGGTTGTTAGGTTCCTTCTCAGTAGGTTGTTAGGTTCCTCCTCAGTAGGTTGTTAGGTTCCTCCTCAGTAGGTTGTTAGGTTCATCCTCAGTAGGTTGTTAGGTTCATCCTCAGTAGGTTGTTAGGTTCATCCTCAGTAGGTTGTTAGGTTCCTCCTCAGTAGGTTGTTAGGTTCCTCCTCAGTAGGTTGTTAGGTTCATCCTCAGTAGGTTGTTAGGTTCCTCCTCAGTAGGTTGTTAGGTTCATCCTCAGTAGGTTGTTAGGTTCCTCATCAGTAGGTTGTTAGGTTCCTCCTCAGTAGGTTGTTAGGTTCCCCCTCAGTAGGTTGTTAGGTTCCTTCTCAGTAGGTTGTTAGGTTCCTCCTCAGTAGGTTGTTAGGTTCCTCCTCAGTAGGTTGTTAGGTTCCTCCTCAGTAGGTTGTTAGGTTCCTCCTCAGTAGGTTGTTAGGTTCATCCTCAGTAGGTTGTTAGGTTCCTCCTCAGTAGGTTGTTAGGTTGTTAGGTTCCTCCTCAGTAGGTTGTTAGGTTCATCCTCAGTAGGTTGTTAGGTTCCTTCTCAGTAGGTTGTTAGGTTCATCCTCAGTAGGTTGTTAGGTTCCTTCTCAGTAGGTTGTTAGGTTCATCCTCAGTAGGTTGTTAGGTTCCTCCTCAGTAGGTTGTTAGGTTCATCCTCAGTAGGTTGTTAGGTTCCTCCTCAGTAGGTTGTTAGGTTCATCCTCAGTAGGTTGTTAGGTTCATCCTCAGTAGGTTGTTAGGTTCATCCTCAGTAGGTTGTTAGGTTCATCCTCAGTAGGTTGTTAGGTTCCTCCTCAGTAGTTAGTGGGTTCCTCCTCAGTAGGTTGTTAGGTTCATCCTCAGTAGGTTGTTAGGTTCCTCATCAGTAGTTAGTGGGTTCCTCCTCAGTAGGTTGTTATTTTCATCCTCAGTAGGTTGTTAGGTTCCTCCTCAGTAGGTTGTTAGGTTCATCCTCAGTAGGTTGTTAGGTTCCTCCTCAGTAGGTTGTTAGGTTCATCCTCAGTAGGTTGTTAGGTTCATCCTCAGTAGTTAGTGGGTAGGTTGTTAGGTTCCTCCTCAGTAGTTAGTGGGTAGGTTGTTAGGTTCCTCCTCAGTAGGTTGTTAGGTTCATCCTCAGTAGGTTGTTAGGTTCCTCCTCAGTAGTTAGTGGGTAGGTTGTTAGGTTCCTCCTCAGTAGGTTGTTAGGTTTCCTCCTCAGTAGGTTGTTAGGTTCCTCCTCAGTAGGTTGTTAGGTTCCTCCTCAGTAGTTAGTGGGTTCCTCCTCAGTAGGTTGTTAGGTTCATCCTCAGTAGGTTGTTAGGTTCCTCATCAGTAGGTTGTTAGGTTCCTCCTCAGTAGGTTGTTAGGTTCCTCCTCAGTAGGTTGTTAGGTTCCTCCTCAGTAGGTTGTTAGGTTCCTCCTCAGTAGGTTGTTAGGTTCCTTCTCAGTAGGTTGTTAGGTTCCTCCTCAGTAGGTTGTTAGGTTCATCATCAGTAGGTTGTTAGGTTCATCCTCAGTAGGTTGTTAGGTTCATCCTCAGTAGGTTGTGAGGTTCCTCCTCAGTAGGTTGTTAGGTTCCTCCTCAGTAGGTTGTTAGGTTCCTCCTCAGTAGGTTGTTAGGTTCCTCCTCAGTAGGTTGTTAGGTTCCTCCTCAGTAGGTTGTTAGGTTCATCCTCAGTAGGTTGTTAGGTTCATCCTCAGTAGGTTGTTAGGTTCCTCCTCAGTAGGTTGTTAGGTTCATCCTCAGTAGGTTGTTAGGTTCCTCATCAGTAGTTAGTGGGTTCCTCCTCAGTAGGTTGTTAGGTTCCTCCTCAGTAGGTTTTTAGGTTCATCCTCAGTAGGTTGTTAGGTTCCTCCTCAGTAGGTTTTTAGGTTCATCCTCAGTAGGTTGTTAGGTTCCTTCTCAGTAGGTTGTTAGGTTCCTCCTCAGTAGGTTGTTAGGTTCATCCTCAGTAGGTTGTTAGGTTCCTCATCAGTAGGTTGTTAGGTTCCTCCTCAGTAGGTTTTTAGGTTCATCCTCAGTAGGTTGTTAGGTTCCTTCTCAGTAGGTTGTTAGGTTCATCCTCAGTAGGTTGTTAGGTTCCTCATCAGTAGGTTGTTAGGTTCCTCATCAGTAGGTTGTTAGGTTCCTCCTCAGTAGTTAGTGGTTAGGTTGTTAGGTTCATCCTCAGTAGGTTGTTAGGTTCCTCATCAGTAGGTTGTTAGGTTCCTCATCAGTAGGTTGTTAGGTTCCTCCTCAGTAGTTAGTGGGTAGGTTGTTAGGTTCCTCCTCAGTAGGTTGTTAGGTTCCTCCTCAGTAGTTAGTGGGTAGGTTGTTAGGTTCCTCATCAGTAGGTTGTTAGGTTCCTCATCAGTAGGTTGTTAGGTTCCTCATCAGTAGGTTGTTAGGTTCCTCATCAGTAGGTTGTTAGGTTCCTCATCAGTAGGTTGTTAGGTTCATCCTCAGTAGGTTGTTAGGTTCCTCATCAGTAGGTTGTTAGGTTCCTCCTCAGTAGGTTGTTAGGTTCATCCTCAGTAGGTTGTTAGGTTCCTCCTCAGTAGGTTGTTAGGTTCATCCTCAGTAGGTTGTTAGGTTCCTCCTCAGTAGGTTGTTAGGTTCCTCATCAGTAGGTTGTTAGGTTCCTCATCAGTAGGTTGTTAGGTTCCTCATCAGTAGGTTGTTAGGTTCATCCTCAGTAGGTTGTTAGGTTCCTCATCAGTAGGTTGTTAGGTTCCTCCTCAGTAGGTTGTTAGGTTCCTCCTCAGTAGGTTGTTAGGTTCCTCCTCAGTAGTTAGTGGGTAGGTTGTTAGGTTCCTCATCAGTAGGTTGTTAGGTTCCTCATCAGTAGGTTGTTAGGTTCCTCATCAGTAGGTTGTTAGGTTCCTCATCAGTAGGTTGTTAGGTTCCTCATCAGTAGGTTGTTAGGTTCATCCTCAGTAGGTTGTTAGGTTCCTCATCAGTAGGTTGTTAGGTTCCTCATCAGTAGGTTGTTAGGTTCCTCCTCAATAGGTTGTTCGGTTCATCCTCAGTAGGTTGTTAGGTTCCTCCTCAGTAGGTTGTTAGGTTCCTTCTCAGTAGGTTGTTAGGTTCCTCCTCAGTAGGTTGTTAGGTTCCTCATCAGTAGGTTGTTAGGTTCCTCATCAGTAGGTTGTTAGGTTCATCCTCAGTAGGTTGTTAGGTTCCTCATCAGTAGGTTGTTAGGTTCCTCATCAGTAGGTTGTTAGGTTCCTCCTCAATAGGTTGTTCGGTTCATCCTCAGTAGGTTGTTAGGTTCATCCTCAGTAGGTTGTTAGGTTCATCCTCAGTAGGTTGTTAGGTTCATCCTCAGTAGGTTGTTAGGTTCCTCCTCAGTAGGTTGTTAGGTTCCTTCTCAGTAGGTTGTTAGGTTCCTCCTCAGTAGGTTGTTAGGTTCCTTCTCAGTAGGTTGTTAGGTTCCTCCTCAGTAGGTTGTTAGGTTCATCCTCAGTAGGTTGTTAGGTTCCCCCTCAGTAGGTTGTTAGGTTCCCCTCAGTAGGTTGTTAGGTTCCTCCTCAGTAGGTTGTTAGGTTCCTTCTCAGTAGGTTGTTAGGTTCCTTCTCAGTAGGTTGTTAGGTTCATCCTCAGTAGGTTGTTAGGTTCCTCCTCAGTAGGTTGTTAGGTTCCTCCTCAGTAGGTTGTTAGGTTCCTCCTCAGTAGGTTGTTAGGTTCCTTCTCAGTAGGTTGTTAGGGTCCTCCTCAGTAGGTTGTTAGGTTCCCCCTCAGTAGGTTGCTAGGTTCCTCCTCAGTAGGTTGTTAGGTTCATCCTCAGTAGGTTGTTAGGTTCATCCTCAGTAGGTTGTTAGGTTGTTAGGTTCCTCCTCAGTAGTTAGTGGGTTCCTCCTCAGTAGGTTGTTAGGTTCATCCTCAGTAGGTTGTTAGGTTCCTCCTCAGTAGTTAGTGGGTTCCTCCTCAGTAGGTTGTTAGGTTCATCCTCAGTAGGTTGTTAGGTTCATCCTCAGTAGGTTGTTAGGTTCCTCCTCAGTAGGTTGTTAGGTTCATCCTCAGTAGGTTGTTAGGTTCCTCCTCAGTAGGTTGTTAGGTTCATCCTCAGTAGGTTGTTAGGTTCATCCTCAGTAGTTAGTGGGTAGGTTGTTAGGTTCCTCCTCAGTAGTTAGTGGGTAGGTTGTTAGGTTCCTCCTCAGTAGGTTGTTAGGTTCCTCCTCAGTAGGTTGTTAGGTTCCTCCTCAGTAGTTAGTGGGTAGGTTGTTAGGTTCCTCCTCAGTAGGTTGTTAGGTTTCCTCCTCAGTAGGTTGTTAGGTTCCTCCTCAGTAGGTTGTTAGGTTCCTCCTCAGTAGTTAGTGGGTTCCTCCTCAGTAGGTTGTTAGGTTCATCCTCAGTAGGTTGTTAGGTTCCTCATCAGTAGGTTGTTAGGTTCCTCCTCAGTAGGTTGTTAGGTTCCTCCTCAGTAGGTTGTTAGGTTCCTCCTCAGTAGGTTGTTAGGTTCCTCCTCAGTAGGTTGTTAGGTTCCTTCTCAGTAGGTTGTTAGGTTCCTCCTCAGTAGGTTGTTAGGTTCATCATCAGTAGGTTGTTAGGTTCATCCTCAGTAGGTTGTTAGGTTCATCCTCAGTAGGTTGTGAGGTTCCTCCTCAGTAGGTTGTTAGGTTCCTCCTCAGTAGGTTGTTAGGTTCCTCCTCAGTAGGTTGTTAGGTTCCTCCTCAGTAGGTTGTTAGGTTCCTCCTCAGTAGGTTGTTAGGTTCATCCTCAGTAGGTTGTTAGGTTCATCCTCAGTAGGTTGTTAGGTTCCTCCTCAGTAGGTTGTTAGGTTCATCCTCAGTAGGTTGTTAGGTTCCTCATCAGTAGTTAGTGGGTTCCTCCTCAGTAGGTTGTTAGGTTCCTCCTCAGTAGGTTTTTAGGTTCATCCTCAGTAGGTTGTTAGGTTCCTCCTCAGTAGGTTTTTAGGTTCATCCTCAGTAGGTTGTTAGGTTCCTTCTCAGTAGGTTGTTAGGTTCCTCCTCAGTAGGTTGTTAGGTTCATCCTCAGTAGGTTGTTAGGTTCCTCATCAGTAGGTTGTTAGGTTCCTCCTCAGTAGGTTGTTAGGTTCCTCCTCAGTAGGTTGTTAGGTTCCTTCTCAGTAGGTTGTTAGGTTCATCCTCAGTAGGTTGTTAGGTTCCTCATCAGTAGGTTGTTAGGTTCCTCATCAGTAGGTTGTTAGGTTCCTCCTCAGTAGTTAGTGGTTAGGTTGTTAGGTTCATCCTCAGTAGGTTGTTAGGTTCCTCATCAGTAGGTTGTTAGGTTCCTCATCAGTAGGTTGTTAGGTTCCTCCTCAGTAGTTAGTGGGTAGGTTGTTAGGTTCCTCCTCAGTAGGTTGTTAGGTTCCTCCTCAGTAGTTAGTGGGTAGGTTGTTAGGTTCCTCATCAGTAGGTTGTTAGGTTCCTCATCAGTAGGTTGTTAGGTTCCTCATCAGTAGGTTGTTAGGTTCCTCATCAGTAGGTTGTTAGGTTCCTCATCAGTAGGTTGTTAGGTTCATCCTCAGTAGGTTGTTAGGTTCATCCTCAGTAGGTTGTTAGGTTCCTCCTCAGTAGGTTGTTAGGTTCCTCATCAGTAGGTTGTTAGGTTCCTCATCAGTAGGTTGTTAGGTTCCTCATCAGTAGGTTGTTAGGTTCATCCTCAGTAGGTTGTTAGGTTCCTCATCAGTAGGTTGTTAGGTTCCTCCTCAGTAGGTTGTTAGGTTCCTCCTCAGTAGGTTGTTAGGTTCCTCCTCAGTAGTTAGTGGGTAGGTTGTTAGGTTCCTCATCAGTAGGTTGTTAGGTTCCTCATCAGTAGGTTGTTAGGTTCCTCATCAGTAGGTTGTTAGGTTCCTCATCAGTAGGTTGTTAGGTTCCTCATCAGTAGGTTGTTAGATTCATCCTCAGTAGGTTGTTAGGTTCCTCATCAGTAGGTTGTTAGGTTCCTCATCAGTAGGTTGTTAGGTTCCTCCTCAATAGGTTGTTCGGTTCATCCTCAGTAGGTTGTTAGGTTCCTCCTCAGTAGGTTGTTAGGTTCCTTCTCAGTAGGTTGTTAGGTTCCTCCTCAGTAGGTTGTTAGGTTCCTCATCAGTAGGTTGTTAGGTTCCTCATCAGTAGGTTGTTAGGTTCATCCTCAGTAGGTTGTTAGGTTCCTCATCAGTAGGTTGTTAGGTTCCTCATCAGTAGGTTGTTAGGTTCCTCCTCAATAGGTTGTTCGGTTCATCCTCAGTAGGTTGTTAGGTTCATCCTCAGTAGGTTGTTAGGTTCATCCTCAGTAGGTTGTTAGGTTCATCCTCAGTAGGTTGTTAGGTTCCTCCTCAGTAGGTTGTTAGGTTCCTTCTCAGTAGGTTGTTAGGTTCCTCCTCAGTAGGTTGTTAGGTTCCTTCTCAGTAGGTTGTTAGGTTCCTCCTCAGTAGGTTGTTAGGTTCATCCTCAGTAGGTTGTTAGGTTCCCCCTCAGTAGGTTGTTAGGTTCCCCCTCAGTAGGTTGTTAGGTTCCTCCTCAGTAGGTTGTTAGGTTCCTTCTCAGTAGGTTGTTAGGTTCCTTCTCAGTAGGTTGTTAGGTTCATCCTCAGTAGGTTGTTAGGTTCCTCCTCAGTAGGTTGTTAGGTTCCTCCTCAGTAGGTTGTTAGGTTCCTCCTCAGTAGGTTGTTAGGTTCCTTCTCAGTAGGTTGTTAGGTTCCTCCTCAGTAGGTTGTTAGGTTCCCCCTCAGTAGGTTGCTAGGTTCCTCCTCAGTAGGTTGTTAGGTTCATCCTCAGTAGGTTGTTAGGTTCATCCTCAGTAGGTTGTTAGGTTGTTAGGTTCCTCCTCAGTAGTTAGTGGGTTCCTCCTCAGTAGGTTGTTAGGTTCATCCTCAGTAGGTTGTTAGGTTCCTCCTCAGTAGTTAGTGGGTTCCTCCTCAGTAGGTTGTTAGGTTCATCCTCAGTAGGTTGTTAGGTTCATCCTCAGTAGGTTGTTAGGTTCCTCCTCAGTAGGTTGTTAGGTTCATCCTCAGTAGGTTGTTAGGTTCCTCCTCAGTAGGTTGTTAGGTTCCTCCTCAGTAGGTTGTTAGGTTCATCCTCAGTAGGTTGTTAGGTTCCTTCTCAGTAGGTTGTTAGGTTCCTCCTCAGTAGGTTGTTAGGTTGTTAGGTTCATCCTCAGTAGGTTGTTAGGTTCATCCTCAGTAGGTTGTTAGGTTCCTCCTCAGTAGGTTGTTAGGTTCCTCCTCAGTAGGTTGTTAGGTTCCTCCTCAGTAGGTTGTTAGGTTCCTCCTCAGTAGGTTGTTAGGTTCCTCCTCAGTAGGTTGTTAGGTTCATCCTCAGTAGGTTGTTAGGTTCCTCCTCAGTAGTTAGTGGGTTCCTCCTCAGTAGGTTGTTAGGTTCATCCTCAGTAGGTTGTTAGGTTCATCCTCAGTAGGTTGTTAGGTTCATCCTCAGTAGGTTGTTAGGTTCCTCCTCAGTAGGTTGTTAGGTTCATCCTCAGTAGGTTGTTAGGTTCCTCCTCAGTAGGTTGTTAGGTTCCTCCTCAGTAGTTTGTTAGGTTCATCCTCAGTAGGTTGTTAGGTTCATCCTCAGTAGGTTGTTAGGTTCCTCCTCAGTAGGTTGTTAGGTTCATCCTCAGTAGGTTGTTAGGTTCCTCCTCAGTAGGTTGTTAGGTTCCTCCTCAGTAGGTTGTTAGGTTCCTCCTCAGTAGGTTGTTAGGTTCCTCCTCAGTAGGTTGTTAGGTTCATCCTCAGTAGGTTGTTAGGTTCCTCCTCAGTAGGTTGTTAGGTTCATCCTCAGTAGGTTGTTAGGTTCCTTCTCAGTAGGTTGTTAGGTTCCTTCTCAGTAGGTTGTTAGGTTCCTTCTCAGTAGGTTGTTAGGTTCCTTCTCAGTAGGTTGTTAGGTTCCTTCTCAGTAGGTTGTTAGGTTCCTTCTCAGTAGGTTGTTAGGTTCCTTCTCAGTAGGTTGTTAGGTTCCTTCTCAGTAGGTTGTTAGGTTCCTTCTCAGTAGGTTGTTAGGTTCCTCCTCAGTAGGTTGTTAGGTTCATCCTCAGTAGGTTGTTAGGTTCATCCTCAGTAGGTTGTTAGGTTCCTTCTCAGTAGGTTGTTAGGTTCCTCCTCAGTAGGTTGTTAGGTTCCTCATCAGTAGGTTGTTAGGTTCCTTCTCAGTAGGTTGTTAGGTTCCTCCTCAGTAGGTTGTTAGGTTCCTTCTCAGTAGGTTGTTAGGTTCCTCCTCAGTAGGTTGTTAGGTTCCTCCTCAGTAGGTTGTTAGGTTCCTCCTCAGTAGGTTGTTAGGTTCCTCCTCAGTAGGTTGTTAGGTTCATCCTCAGTAGGTTGTTAGGTTCCTCCTCAGTAGGTTGTTAGGTTCATCCTCAGTAGGTTGTTAGGTTCATCCTCAGTAGGTTGTAAGGTTCCTACTCATGAGAGCGTGACACATTCCTTTCTATGTGCTGTTGGAGTCTACTTTCGTAACTGGAGGGTGTGTGTTGCTTCTCACCACTCTGACTTATCTGAGCATTAGGATTGGGGAAATATGCTTGTGGTTAGGCCTTAGCAATGGGGTTAGGCGTTAGGAATGGGGTTAGGCGTTAGGAATGGGGTTAGGCCTTAGCAATGGGATTAGGCGTTAGGAATGGGGTTAGGCGTTAGGAATGGGGTTAGGCGTTAGGAATGGGGTTAGGCGTTAGGAATGGGGTTTGGCGTTAGGAATGGGGTTAGGCGTTAGGAATGGGGTTAGGCGTTAGGAATGGGGTTAGGCGTTAGGAATGGGGTTAGCGTTAGGAATGGGGTTAGGCGTAGGAATGGGGTTAGGCGTTAGGAATGGGGTTAGGCGTTAGGAATGGGGTTAGGCGTTAGGAATGGGGTTAGGCGTTAGGAATGGGGTTAGGGGTTAGGAATGGGGTTAGGCGTTGGGAATGGGGTTAGGGGTTAGGAATGGGGTTAGGCGTTAGGAATGGGGTTAGGCGTTAGGAATGGGGTTAGGCGTTAGGAATGGGGTTAGGCGTTAGGAATGGGGTTAGGCGTTAGGAATGGGGTTAGGCGTTAGGAATGGGGTTAGGCGTTTGGAATGGGGTTAGGCGTTTCAGCTTTAGTGGAATTTTTCGCTCTGTCTGGCCTTAAATTCCTCTTTTGCGTTCTGTATCAAATATTTTTTGAGATAGGCTATAGCAAGTAGCAGAATCACTCTGCCCTGCTCTGTGAGACGTCGTTCTTTACTGCGGGGCGTCGTTCAAGTAGGAGAATCACTCTGCCCTGCTCTGTGAGACGTCGTTCTTTACTGCGGGGCGCCGTTCAAGTAGGAGAATCACTCTGCCCTGCTCTGTGAGACGTCGTTCTTTACTGCGGGGCGCCGTTCAAGTAGGAGAATCACTCTGCCCTGCTCTGTGAGACGTCGTTCTTTACTGCGGGGCGCCGTTCAAGTAGGAGAATCACTCTGCCCTGTTCTGTGAGACTTCGTTCTTTACTGCGGGGCGCCGTTCAAGTTCAAGTAGGCTGAACCATCATGTCACGTCACCATATCATCACCATTGGCGATGGCTGTCAATCATTGTCGATAGACGATGCATTCGTAACATCGCCCCAACTCTGTGGATGACTGTGGTGGGGGCTACAGTGAGTCTATAATAGAGATCTGTGTTTGTGTGTGTCCTCTGCTCGGTGAGTCTGTGGATGACTGTGGTGGGGGCTGCAGTGAGTCTATAATAGAGATCTGTGTGTGTGTGTGTGTGTGTCCTCTGCTCGGTGAGTCTGTGGATGACTGTGGTGGGGGCTGCAGTGAGTCTATAATAGAGATCTGTGTGTGTGTGTGTCCTCTGCTCGGTGAGTCTGTGGATGACTGTGGTGGGGGCTGCAGTGAGTCTATAATAGAGATCTGTGTGTGTGTGTGTGTGTGTGTCCTCTGCTCGGTGAGTCTGTGGATGACTGTGGTGGGGGCTGCAGTGAGTCTATAATAGAGATCTGTGTGTGTGTGTCCTCTGCTAGGTGAGTCTGTGGATGACTGTGGTGGGGGCTGCAGTGAGTCTATAATAGAGATCTGTGTGTGTGTGTGTGTGTCCTCTGCTCGGTGAGTCTGTGGATGACTGTGGTGGGGGCTACAGTGAGTCTATAATAGAGATCTGTGTGTGTGTGTGTGTCCTCTGCCAGGTGAGTCTGTGGATGACTGTGGTGGGGGCTACAGTGAGTCTATAATAGAGATCTGTGTGTGTGTGTGTGTCCTCTGCTAGGTGAGTCTGTGGATGACTGTGGTGGGGGCTACAGTGAGTCCATAGCAGAGATGTGTGAGGAGCTCCAGAACGGTCTGACCCCTCTCCTCATCGTGACCCCTAATGGACGAGACGAGTCGGGAGCGAACAGAGACTGTTTCCTGCTCAACCCTGCAGCCAAGTCAGCTCTGCATATGAACATGTTCAGATTCTTAGGTAGGTATCCTCTCCCTCCCTCCCTCCGCTCCCTGACCCCTAACCCCTGACCCTGCAGCCAAGTCAGCTCTGTACCTAACTATGTTCAGATTCCTGGGGAAAGTATAGCCCTAAACCAGGGCTCTCCAACCCTGTTCCTGGAGAGAGACCCTCCTGTAGGTTTTAACTCCAACCCTGTTCCTGGAGAGAGACCCTCCTGTAGGTTTACACTCCAACCCTGTTCCTGGAGAGAGACCCTCCTGTAGGTTTACACTCCAACCCTGTTCCTGGAGAGAGACCCTCCTGTAGGTTTACACTCCAACCCTGTTCCTGGAGAGAGACCCTCCTGTAGGTTTTTAACTCCGACCCTGTTCCTGGAGAGAGACCCTCCTGTAGGTTTACACTCCGACCCTGTTCCTGGAGAGAGACCCTCCTGTAGGTTTACACTCCAACCCTGTTCCTGGAGAGAGACCCTCCTGTAGGTTTTTAACTCCAACCCTGTTCCTGGAGAGAGACCCTCCTGTAGGTTTACACTCCGACCCTGTTCCTGGAGAGAGACCCTCCTGTAGGTTTACACTCCGACCCTGTTCCTGGAGAGAGACCCTCCTGTAGGTTTTTAACTCCAACCCTGTTCCTGGAGAGAGACCCTCCTGTAGGTTTACACTCCGACCCTGTTCTTGGAGAGAGACCCTCCTGTAGGTTTACACTCCAACCCTGTTCCTGGAGAGAGAACCTCCTGTAGGTTTACACTCCAACCCTGTTCCTGGAGAGAGAACCTCCTGTAGGTTTACACTCCAACCCTGTTCCTGGAGAGAGACCATCCTGTAGGTTTACACTCCAACCCTGTTCCTGGAGAGAGACCCTCCTGTAGGTTTTAACTCCAACCCTGTTCCTGGAGAGATACCCTCCTGTAGGTTTTAACTCCAACCCTGTTCCTGGAGAGAGACCCTCCTGTAGGTTTACACTCCAACCCTGTTCCTGGAGAGAGACCCTCCAGTAGGTTTTAACTCCAACCCTGTTCCTGGAGAGAGACCCTCCTGTAGGTTTACACTCCAACCCTGTTCCTGGAGAGAGACCCTCCTGTAGGTTTTAACTCCAACCCTGTTCCTGGAGAGAGACCCTCCTGTAGGTTTTTAACTCCGACCCTGTTCCTGGAGAGAGACCCTCCTGTAGGTTTTAACTCCAACCCTGTTCCTGTAGAGAGACCCTCCTGTAGGTTTACACTCCAACCCTGTTCCTAGAGAGAGACCCTCCTGTAGGTTTTAACTCCAACCCTGTTCCTGGAGAGAGACCCTCCTGTAGGTTTACACTCCAACCCTGTTCCTGGAGAGAGACCCTCCTGTAGGTTTACACTCCAACCCTGTTCCTGGAGAGAGACCCTCCTGTAGGTTTACACTCCAACCCTGTTCCTGGAGAGAGACCCTCCTGTAGGTTTACACTCCAACCCTGTTCCTGGAGAGAGACCCTCCTGTAGGTTTACACTCCAACCCTGTTCCTGGAGAGAGACCCTCCTGTAGGTTTACACTCCGACCCTGTTCCTGAAGAGAGACCCTCCTGTAGGTTTTAACTCCGACCCTGCTCCTGGAGAGAGACCCTCCTGTAGGTTTACACTCCGACCCTGTTCCTGGAGAGAGACCCTCCTGTAGGTTTTAACTCCGACCCTGCTCCTGGAGAGAGACCCTCCTGTAGGTTTACACTCCAACCCTGTTCCTGGAGAGAGACCCTCCTGTATGTTTTAACTCCTGAAATGCTCAGCGCTACCACCCGGGCAGTTCGTCCTCAGTTTCAACCCTAACCCAGTCTAATGGAGATCTCTGTCCTGTATCTCTGTCCTGTATCTCTGTCCTGTATCTCTGTTTCAACCCTAACCCAGTCTAATGGAGATCTCTGTCCTGTATCTCTGTCCTGTATCTCTGTTTCAACCCTAACCCAGTCTAATGGAGATCTCTGTCCTGTATCTCTGTCCTGTATCTCTGTCCTGTATCTCTGTTTCAACCCTAACCCAGTCTAATGGAGATCTCTGTCCTGTATCTCTGTCCTGTATCTCTGTCCTGTATCTCTGTCCTGTATCTCTGTTTCAACCCTAACCCAGTCTAATGGAGATCTCTGTCCTGTATCTCTGTCCTGTATCTCTGTCCTGTATCTCTGTTTCAACCCTAACCCAGTCTAATGGAGATCTCTGTCCTGTATCTCTGTTTCAACCCTAACCCAGTCTAATGGAGATCTCTGTCCTGTATCTCTGTCCTGTATCTCTGTCCTGTATCTCTGTTTCAACCCTAACCCAGTCTAATGGAGATCTCTGTCCTGTATCTCTGTCCTGTATCTCTGTCCTGTATCTCTGTTTCAACCCTAACCCAGTCTAATGGAGATCTCTGTCCTGTATCTCTGTTTCAACCCTAACCCAGTCTAATGGAGATCTCTGTCCTGTATCTCTGTCCTGTATCTCTGTCCTGTATCTCTGTTTCAACCCTAACCCAGTCTAATGGAGATCTCTGTCCTGTATCTCTGTCCTGTATCTCTGTCCTGTATCTCTGTTTCAACCCTAACCCAGTCTAATGGAGATCTCTGTCCTGTATCTCTGTCCTGTATCTCTGTCCTGTATCTCTGTTTCAACCCTAACCCAGTCTAATGGAGATCTCTGTCCTGTATCTCTGTCCTGTATCTCTGTCCTGTATCTCTGTTTCAACCCTAACCCAGTCTAATGGAGATCTCTGTCCTGTATCTCTGTCCTGTATCTCTGTCCTGTATCTCTGTTTCAACCCTAACCCAGTCTAATGGAGATCTCTGTCCTGTATCTCTGTCCTGTATCTCTGTCCTGTATCTCTGTTTCAACCCTAACCCAGTCTAATGGAGATCTCTGTCCTGTATCTCTGTCCTGTATCTCTGTCCTGTATCTCTGTTTCAACCCTAACCCAGTCTAATGGAGATCTCTGTCCTGTATCTCTGTCCTGTATCTCTGTCCTGTATCTCTGTTTCAACCCTAACCCAGTCTAATGGAGATCTCTGTCCTGTATCTCTGTCCTGTATCTCTGTCCTGTATCTCTGTCCTGTATCTCTGTTTCAACCCTAACCCAGTCTAATGGAGATCTCTGTCCTGTATCTCTGTCCTGTATCTCTGTTTCAACCCTAACCCAGTCTAATGGAGATCTCTGTCCTGTATCTCTGTCCTGTATCTCTGTTTCAACCCTAACCCAGTCTAATGGAGATCTCTGTCCTGTATCTCTGTCCTGTATCTCTGTTTCAACCCTAACCCAGTCTAATGGAGATCTCTGTCCTGTATCTCTGTCCTGTATCTCTGTTTCAACCCTAACCCAGTCTAATGGAGATCTCTGTCCTGTATCTCTGTCCTGTATCTCTGTCCTGTATCTCTGTTTCAACCCTAACCCAGTCTAATGGAGATCTCTGTCCTGTATCTCTGTCCTGTATCTCTGTCCTGTATCTCTGTTTCAACCATAACCCAGTCTAATGGAGATCTCTGTCCTGTATCTCTGTCCTGTATCTCTGTCCTGTATCTCTGTTTCAACCCTAACCCAGTCTAATGGAGATCTCTGTCCTGTATCTCTGTCCTGTATCTCTGTCCTGTATCTCTGTTTCAACCATAACCCAGTCTAATGGAGATCTCTGTCCTGTATCTCTGTCCTGTATCTCTGTCCTGTATCTCTGTTTCAACCCTAACCCAGTCTAATGGAGATCTCTGTCCTGTATCTCTGTCCTGTATCTCTGTCCTGTATCTCTGTCCTGTATCTCTGTTTCAACCCTAACCCAGTCTAATGGAGATCTCTGTCCTGTATCTCTGTCCTGTATCTCTGTTTCAACCCTAACCCAGTCTAATGGAGATCTCTGTCCTGTATCTCTGTCCTGTATCTCTGTCCTGTATCTCTGTCCTGTATCTCTGTCCTGTATCTCTGCTTCAACCCTAACCCAGTCTAATGGAGATCTCTGTCCTGTATCTCTGTCCTGTATCTCTGTCCTGTATCTCTGTCCTGTATCTCTGTTTCAACCCTAACCCAGTCTAATGGAGATCTCTGTCCTGTATCTCTGTCCTGTATCTCTGTCCTGTATCTCTGTCCTGTATCTCTGTCCTGTATCTCTGTTTCAACCCTAACCCAGTCTAATGGAGATCTCTGTCCTGTATCTCTGTCCTGTATCTCTGTCCTGTATCTCTGTCCTGTATCTCTGTCCTGTATCTCTGCTTCAACCCTAACCCAGTCTAATGGAGATCTCTGTCCTGTATCTCTGTCCTGTATCTCTGTCCTGTATCTCTGTCCTGTATCTCTGTCCTGTATCTCTGTTTCAACCCTAACCCAGTCTAATGGAGATCTCTGTCCTGTATCTCTGTCCTGTATCTCTGTCCTGTATCTCTGTTTCAACCCTAACCCAGTCTAATGGAGATCTCTGTCCTGTATCTCTGTCCTGTATCTCTGTCCTGTATCTCTGTTTCAACCCTAACCCAGTCTAATGGAGATCTCTGTCCTGTATCTCTGTCCTGTATCTCTGTCCTGTATCTCTGTTTCAACCATAACCCAGTCTAATGGAGATCTCTGTCCTGTATCTCTGTCCTGTATCTCTGTCCTGTATCTCTGTTTCAACCCTAACCCAGTCTCATGGAGATCTCTGTCCTGTAGGAGTGCTCCTGGGCATAGCCATCCGTACCGGATCCCCTCTCAGTCTCAACCTGGCTGAACCTGTCTGGAAACAGCTGGCTGGGATGAACCTCACCATCGCAGACCTGAGTGAGGTACTGTACCTGCACTGTCTGCTCGTTTGTGTCTGTGTTGAATATCAGTAAGTTCAGGACTTAGTTTGAAGTGTGTGTGTGTTGGGAGGGAGGGGTGCTGTGTGTGTTGGGAGGGGGAGGTGCTGTGTGTGTTGGGAAGGAGAGGTGCTGTGGGAGGGAGGGGGGAGGGGTGCTGTGGGAGGGAGGGGGGGAGGGGTGCTGTGCTCTGACTGTGTTGACCTTCTACTGTAGTTAACAGGCTGGGTTATAGTGTTGACTACATATACCTTCTACTGTAGTTAACAGGCTGGGTTATAGTGTTGACTACATATACCTTCTACTGTAGTTAACAGGCTGGGTTATAGTGTTGACTACATATACCTTCTACTGTAGTTAACAGGCTGGGTTATAGTGTTGACTACATATACCTTCTACTGTAGTTAACAGGCTGGGTTATAGTGTTGACTACATATACCTTCTACTGTAGTTAACAGGCTGGGTTATAGTGTTGACTACATATACCTTCTACTGTAATTAACAGGCTGGGTTATAGTGTTGACTACATATACCTTCTACTGTAATTAACAGGCTGGGTTATAGTGTTGACTACATATACCTTCTACTGTAGTTAACAGGCTGGGTTATAGTGTTGACTACATATACCTTCTACTGTAGTTAACAGGCTGGGTTATAGTGTTGACTACATATACCTTCTACTGTAGTTAACAGGCTGGGTTATAGTGTTGACTACATATACCTTCTACTGTAGTTAACAGGCTGGGTTATAGTGTTGACTACATATACCTTCTACTGTAGTTAACAGGCTGGGTTATAGTGTTGACTACATATACCTTCTACTGTAGTTAACAGGCTGGGTTATAGTGTTGACTACATATACCTTCTACTGTAGTTAACAGGCTGGGTTATAGTGTTGACTACATATACCTTCTACTGTAGTTAACAGGCTGGGTTATAGTGTTGACTACATATACCTTCTACTGTAGTTAACAGGCTGGGTTATAGTGTTGACTACATATACCTTCTACTGTAGTTAACAGGCTGGGTTATAGTGTTGACTACATATACCTTCTACTGTAGTTAACAGGCTGGGTTATAGTGTTGACTACATATACCTTCTACTGTAGTTAACAGGCTGGGTTATAGTGTTGACTACATATACCTTCTACTGTATTTAACAGGCTGGGTTATAGTGTTGACTACATATACCTTCTACTGTAGTTAACAGGCTGGGTTATAGTGTTGACTACATATACCTTCTACTGTAGTTAACAGGCTGGGTTATAGTGTTGACTACATATACCTTCTACTGTAATTAACAGGCTGGGTTATAGTGTTGACTACATATACCTTCTACTGTAGTTAACAGGCTGGGTTATAGTGTTGACTACATATACCTTCTACTGTAATTAACAGGCTGGGTTATAGTGTTGACTACATATACCTTCTACTGTAGTTAACAGGCTGGGTTATAGTGTTGACTACATATACCTTCTACTGTAGTTAACAGGCTGGGTTATAGTGTTGACTACATATACCTTCTACTGTAGTTAACAGGCTGGGTTATAGTGTTGACTACATATACCTTCTACTGTAGTTAACAGGCTGGGTTATAGTGTTGACTACATATACCTTCTACTGTAATTAACAGGCTGGGTTATAGTGTTGACTACATATACCTTCTACTGTAATTAACAGGCTGGGTTATAGTGTTGACTACATATACCTTCTACTGTAGTTAACAGGCTGGGTTATAGTGTTGACTACATATACCTTCTACTGTAGTTAACAGGCTGGGTTATAGTGTTGACTACATATACCTTCTACTGTAGTTAACAGGCTGGGTTATAGTGTTGACTACATATACCTTCTACTGTAGTTAACAGGCTGGGTTATAGTGTTGACTACATATACCTTCTACTGTAGTTAACAGGCTGGGTTATAGTGTTGACTACATATACCTTCTACTGTAGTTAACAGGCTGGGTTATAGTGTTGACTACATATACCTTCTACTGTAATTAACAGGCTGGGTTATAGTGTTGACTACATATACCTTCTACTGTAATTAACAGGCTGGGTTATAGTGTTGACTACATATACCTTCTACTGTAGTTAACAGGCTGGGTTATAGTGTTGACTACATATACCTTCTACTGTAGTTAACAGGCTGGGTTATAGTGTTGACTACATATACCTTCTACTGTAGTTAACAGGCTGGGTTATAGTGTTGACTACATATACCTTCTACTGTAGTTAACAGGCTGGGTTATAGTGTTGACTACATATACCTTCTACTGTAGTTAACAGGCTGGGTTATAGAGTTGACTACATATACCTTCTACTGTAGTTAACAGGCTGGGTTATAGTGTTGACTACATATACCTTCTACTGTAGTTAACAGGCTGGGTTATAGTGTTGACTACATATACCTTCTACTGTAGTTAACAGGCTGGGTTATAGTGTTGACTACATATACCTTCTACTGTAGTTAACAGGCTGGGTTATAGTGTTGACTACATATACCTTCTACTGTAGTTAACAGGCTGGGTTATAGTGTTGACTACATATACCTTCTACTGTAATTAACAGGCTGGGTTATAGTGTTGACTACATATACCTTCTACTGTAGTTAACAGGCTGGGTTATAGTGTTGACTACATATACCTTCTACTGTAGTTAACAGGCTGGGTTATAGTGTTGACTACATATACCTTCTACTGTAATTAACAGGCTGGGTTATAGTGTTGACTACATATACCTTCTACTGTAGTTAACAGGCTGGGTTATAGTGTTGACTACATATACCTTCTACTGTAGTTAACAGGCTGGGTTATAGTGTTGACTACATATACCTTCTACTGTAGTTAACAGGCTGGGTTATAGTGTTGACTACATATACCTTCTACTGTAGTTAACAGGCTGGGTTATAGTGTTGACTACATATACCTTCTACTGTAGTTAACAGGCTGGGTTATAGAGTTGACTACATATACCTTCTACTGTAGTTAACAGGCTGGGTTATAGTGTTGACTACATATACCTTCTACTGTAGTTAACAGGCTGGGTTATAGTGTTGACTACATATACCTTCTACTGTAGTTAACAGGCTGGGTTATAGTGTTGACTACATATACCTTCTACTGTAGTTAACAGGCTGGGTTATAGTGTTGACTACATATACCTTCTACTGTAGTTAACAGGCTGGGTTATAGTGTTGACTACATATACCTTCTACTGTAATTGTATTTGCAAAGGTTATTCAAAAGGTCTTAACAAGTATGACATTTAGCCGGTGAAATCGAATTCTGCAGATACCCTCTAATGACAGTTAAAAAGGTCTGTCATCAAGATTTCCCAGAAGTCAGTTAATGTTAGTATATTGTGTGTCTGCGTATACTCCCCAAGCCTTGGTGCTTGTTGTGTGTACTGTGTGTGAGAGACGAGTGTGTACTGTGTGTGAGAGACGAGTGTGTACTGTGTGTGAGAGACGAGTGTGTACTGTGTGTGAGAGACGAGTGTGTACTGTGTGTGAGAGACGAGTGTGTACTGTGTGTGAGAGACGAGTGTGTACTGTGTGTGAGAGACGAGTGTGTACTGTGTGTGAGAGACGAGTGTGTACTGTGTGTGAGAGACGAGTGTGTACTGTGTGTGAGAGACGAGTGTGTACTGTGTGTGAGAGACGAGTGTGTACTGTGTGTGAGAGACGAGTGTGTACTGTGTGTGAGAGACGAGTGTGTACTGTGTGTGAGAGACGAGTGTGTACTGTGTGTGAGAGACGAGTGTGTCTGTGCGTGAGAGACGAGTGTGTACTGTGTGTGAGAGACGAGTGTGTACTGTGGTACCATGTGCATCTCTCCTGCGTCCACGCTGTAGTCATGAGATTCTGGAACGTGTTCAACCTGACCGTGATACAGGAAGTGGCTGTTTCCTCACAAAGCCTCCGTTGTCACGCGGGTCAGCCCCAAAGCTTTACTAAAAGGTTACAGAGGAATTTACCCAGCACCAGAATACAGCCAGAGAGCATCACTCACACACTCAGTCCTACTGTGTATACACTCTGATAGTAATCAGAGAGGACTCGCATGCAAAATGTGAGTTATGACTTTCACTTAAAACAATGTCAAAAAGGCATTCCTCTCCTAAGAGCCAACTCCCATGAGATTCCCGTTCAAGGTGTCCGAGACTGTAGACATGGACAGTCGGAAGGTTGCTAGTTCAAACCCCCGAGCTGACAAGGTACAAATCTGTCGTTCTGCCCCTGAACAGGCAGTTAACCCACTGTTCCCAGGCCGTCATTGAAAATAAGAATTTGTTCTTAACTGACTTGCCTGGTTAAATAAAGGTAAAATTAAAAAAAAAATTAAAGTGAAAAACACAAATTTAGATGGAAAACACATCAAACTAAAGTCAAGGCCACTGGTCTTTTCTCGTGTCATTTTTACACAATTTGAATGGAGTGTTGTCCTCTTCAGGTGGATAAAGACTTTATACCTGGCCTGATGTACATCAGAGACAACGAGGCCTCGGCTGAAGAGTTTGAGGGCATGACTCTCCCCTTCACAGTGCCGAACGCCAGCGGACAGGACATCCAGCTCAGCTCTAAATACTCCCACATCACCCTGGAGAACAGGGCCGAGTATGTCCGCCTCGCCATCAACTACAGGTGAGAACAACGACATGTATATCACCAATGTTCCCTCTAAGCTGGTTGCTACCAATCACCAATGTTCCCTCTATGCTGGTTGCTGCTGATCACCAGTGTTCCCTCTAAGCTGGTTGCTACCGATCACCAGTGTTCCCTCTAAGCTGGTTGCTACCGATCACCAATGTTCCCTCTATGCTGGTTGCTACCGATCACCAATGTTCCCTCTATGCTGCGTGCTGCTGATCACCAATGTTCCCTCTATGCTGCGTGCTGCTGATCACCAGTGTTCCCTCTAAGCTGCGTGCTGCTGATCACCAGTGTTCCCTCTATGCTGGTTGCTACCGATCACCAATGTTCCCTCTAAGCTGGTTGCTACCGATCACCAATGTTCCCTCTAAGCTGGTTGCTACCGATCACCAATGTTCCCTCTATGCTGGTTGCTACCGATCACCAATGTTCCCTCTAAGCTGGTTGCTACCGATCACCAATGTTCCCTCTATGCTGGTTGCTACCGATCACCAATGTTCCCTCTAAGCTGGTTGCTACCGATCACCAATGTTCCCTCTATGCTGGTTGCTACCGATCACCAATGTTCCCTCTATGCTGGTTGCTACCGATCACCAATGTTCCCTCTATGCTGGTTGCTACCGATCACCAATGTTCCCTCTATGCTGGTTGCTACCGATCACCAATGTTCCCTCTAAGCTGGTTGCTACCGATCACCAATGTTCCCTCTATGCTGGTTGCTACCGATCACCAATGTTCCCTCTATGCTGGTTGCTACCGATCACCAGTGTTCCCTCTATGCTGCGTGCTGCTGATCACCAGTGTTCAGATTTTTCCCCTTTTAGTTAAAACTGTCAACGTTTTGCTCTGCTGTGGGAATGGTGCTCGAATCAACACAATATTATGCACTTTCAACGTAACATACCCAAACACGACTAACTATCCAAGAGATTTTGTTGTAGGCAGAACGCATCGGAAGGTCAAGTGCATGAAGGCTCATGTCAAGCCCTGCATGGTTTTTTTTCTCATGGAATGTAGGCCTACACTGAATACCACACATTGGCTGCTACTGTAGGCTGAATGGGATGCATTGTCTCCAATGTTTTTGATGGTAGGCCACTCTGGTAGGCCTACATTATGATCACATAGCCACAGTATCCTGCTTGGCCACTGTTAAGACTGTAACTTAAAGCAGGTACAGCCTCAGTGTTCACAGTAAAACTGTAACTTAAAGCAGGTACAGCCTCAGTGTTCACAGTAAAACTGTAACTTAAAGCAGGTACAGCCTCAGTGTTCACAGTAAAACTGTAACTTAAAGCAGGTACAGCCTCAGTGTTCACAGTAAAACTGTAACTTAAAGCAGGTACAGCCTCAGTGTTCACAGTAAAACTAACTTAAAGCAGGTACAGCCTCAGTGTTCACAGTAAAACTAACTTAAAGCAGGTACAGCCTCAGTGTTCACAGTAAAACTGTAACTTAGTGGGTACAGCCTCAGTGTTCACAGTCAAACTGTAACTTAAAGCAGGTACAGCCTCAGTGTTCACAGTAAAACTAACTTAAAGCAGGTACAGCCTCAGTGTTCACAGTAAAACTGTAACTTAAAGCAGGTACAGCCTCAGTGTTCACAGTAAAACTGTAACTTAAAGCAGGTACAGCCTCAGTGTTCACAGTAAAACTGTAACTTAAAGCAGGTACAGCCTCAGTGTTCACAGTAAAACTGTAACTTAAAGCAGGTACAGCCTCAGTGTTCACAGTAAAACTAACTTAAAGCAGGTACAGCCTCAGTGTTCACAGTAAAACTGTAACTTAAAGCAGGTACAGCCTCAGTGTTCACAGTAAAACTAACTTAAAGCAGGTACAGCCTCAGTGTTCACAGTAAAACTAACTTAAAGCAGGTACAGCCTCAGTGTTCACAGTAAAACTGTAACTTAGTGGGTACAGCCTCAGTGTTCACAGTCAAACTGTAACTTAAAGCAGGTACAGCCTCAGTGTTCACAGTAAAACTAACTTAAAGCAGGTACAGCCTCAGTGTTCACAGTAAAACTGTAACTTAAAGCAGGTACAGCCTCAGTGTTCACAGTAAAACTGTAACTTAAAGCAGGTACAGCCTCAGTGTTCACAGTAAAACTGTAACTTAAAGCAGGTACAGCCTCAGTGTTCACAGTAAAACTGTAACTTAAAGCAGGTACAGCCTCAGTGTTCACAGTAAAACTAACTTAAAGCAGGTACAGCCTCAGTGTTCACAGTAAAACTGTAACTTAAAGCAGGTACAGCCTCAGTGTTCACAGTAAAACTAACTTAAAGCAGGTACAGCCTCAGTGTTCACAGTAAAACTAACTTAAAGCAGGTACAGCCTCAGTGTTCACAGTAAAACTGTAACTTAGTGGGTACAGCCTCAGTGTTCACAGTCAAACTGTAACTTAAAGCAGGTACAGCCTCAGTGTTCACAGTAAAACTAACTTAAAGCAGGTACAGCCTCAGTGTTCACAGTAAAACTGTAACTTAAAGCAGGTACAGCCTCAGTGTTCACAGTAAAACTGTAACTTAAAGCAGGTACAGCCTCAGTGTTCACAGTAAAACTGTAACTTAAAGCAGGTACAGCCTCAGTGTTCACAGTAAAACTGTAACTTAGTGGGTACAGCCTCAGTGTTCACAGTAAAACTGTAACTTAAAGTGGGTAGAGCCTCAGTGTTCACAGTAAAACTGTAACTTAAAGCAGGTACAGCCTCAGTGTTCACAGTAAAACTGTAACTTAAAGCGGGTAGAGCCTCAGTGTTCACAGTAAAACTAACTTAAAGCAGGTACAGCCTCAGTGTTCACAGTAAAACTGTAACTTAAAGCAGGTACAGCCTCAGTGTTCACAGTAAAACTGTAACTTAAAGCAGGTACAGCCTCAGTGTTCACAGTAAAACTGTAACTTAAAGCAGGTACAGCCTCAGTGTTCACAGTAAAACTGTAACTTAAAGCAGGTACAGCCTCAGTGTTCACAGTAAAACTGTAACTTAAAGCAGGTACAGCCTCAGTGTTCACAGTAAAACTGTAACTTAAAGCAGGTACAGCCTCAGTGTTCACAGTAAAACTGTAACTTAAAGCAGGTACAGCCTCAGTGTTCACAGTAAAACTGTAACTTAAAGCGGGTACAGCCTCAGTGTTCACAGTAAAACTGTAACTTAAAGCAGGTACAGCCTCAGTGTTCACAGTAAAACTGTAACTTAAAGCAGGTACAGCCTCAGTGTTCACAGTAAAACTGTAACTTAAAGCAGGTACAGCCTCAGTGTTCACAGTAAAACTGTAACTTAAAGCAGGTACAGCCTCAGTGTTCACAGTAAAACTGTAACTTAAAGCAGGTACAGCCTCAGTGTTCACAGTAAAACTGTAACTTAAAGTGGGTAGAGCCTCAGTGTTCACAGTAAAACTGTAACTTAAAGCAGGTACAGCCTCAGTGTTCACAGTAAAACTGTAACTTAAAGCAGGTACAGCCTCAGTGTTCACAGTAAAACTGTAACTTAAAGTGGGTAGAGCCTCAGTGTTCACAGTAAAACTAACTAAAAGCAGGTACAGCCTCAGTGTTCACAGTAAAACTGTAACTTAAAGCAGGTACAGCCTCAGTGTTCACAGTAAAACTGTAACTTAAAGTGGGTAGAGCCTCAGTGTTCACAGTAAAACTAACTAAAAGCAGGTACAGCCTCAGTGTTCACAGTAAAACTGTAACTTAAAGCAGGTACAGCCTCAGTGTTCACAGTAAACGCACGCTGGAAGTTGCACAGAATTTTCACTGTGGTCAAGTTTGCGCTCAGCAGACCAGAAATTTGCGCAGTGACGATTTTTGTAATATCACTGTTGTTCTACTCGTGTGTGTCTGTGTTCATGTGTAGTCTGTCCTCCAGTGTGTGTGGGACCTCACAATATATCACTTAGGTCAGCAGCTAATACCTGCAGCAGGGACCTCACAATATATCACTTAGGTCAGCAGCTAATACCTGCAGCAGGGACCTCACAATATATCACTTAGGTCAGCAGCTAATACCTGCAGCAGGGACCTCACAATATATCACTTAGGTCAGCAGCTAATACCTGCAGCAGGGACCTCACAATATATCACTTAGGTGCCGATACTGATATGAATATTATTAATTATTTTACAAATCAATACCTGGAATCCCGTATCAAAATAATGGTCCAAAACTACACTGAACCGAAATAGAAACGCAACAATCTCAGGTTTTTACTGACTCACAGTTCATAAAAGGAAATCAGTCCAATGAAATACATTCATTAGGTCCTAATCTATGGATGTCACATGACTGGGAATCCATTCATTAGGTCCTAATCTATGGATGTCACATGACTGGGAATCTATTCATTAGGTCCTAATCTATGGATGTCACATGACTGGGAATACATTCATTAGGTCCTAATCTATGGATGTCACATGACTGGGAATACATTCATTAGGTCCTAATCTATGGATGTCACATGACTGGGAATCCATTCATTAGGTCCTAATCTATGGATGTCACATGACTGGGAATCCATTCATTAGGTCCTAATCTATGGATAATATAATATATGTCACATGACTGGGAATCCATTCATTAGGTCCTAATCTATGGATGTCACATGACTGGGAATCCATTCATTAGGTCCTAATCTATGTCACATGACTGGGAATCCATTCATTAGGTCCTAATCTATGTCACATGACTGGGAATCCATTCATTAGGTCCTAATCTATGGATGTCACATGACTGGGAATCCATTCATTAGGTCCGTATCTATGGATGTCACATGACTGGGAATCCATTCATTAGGTCCTAATCTATGGATGTCACATGACTGGGAATACATTCATTAGGTCCTAATCTATGGATGTCACATGACTGGGAATCCATTCATTAGGTCCTAATCTATGGATGTCACATGACTGGGAATCCATTCATTAGGTCCTAATCTATGGATGTCACATGACTGGGAATCCATTCATTAGGTCCTAATCTATGGATGTCACATGACTGGGAATACATTCATTAGGTCCTAATCTATGTCACATGACTGGGAATCCATTCATTAGGTCCTAATCTATGGATGTCACATGACTGGGAATCCATTCATTAGGTCCTAATCTATGTCTCATGACTGGGAATCCAGATAAAACCAAAGGTGGGGGGTGGATCAGAAAACCAGTCAGTGTCTGACCAGCATTCACATCATGCAGCAGACACATCTCCTTCACATAGAGTTGATCAGGCTGTCGATTGTGACCTGTGGAATGTTGTCCCACTCCTCTTCAATGGCTGTGCGAAGTACAAAGTACTGGATATCGATGGGAAACCGGAATACGTTGTCGTACACGTCGATCCAGAGAATCCCAAACATGCTCAATGGGTGACATGTCTGAGTATGCAGGCCATGGAAGAACTGGGACATTCTTAGTTTCAAGGAATTGTGTTCAGATCCTTGCGACATGGTGCCGTGCATTATCATGCTGAAACATGAGGTGATGGTGGAGGATGAATGGCACGACAATTGTCCCCAGGATCTCGTCACGATATCTGTGTGCATTCAAATTGCCATTGATAAAATGTAATTGTGTTCGTTGTCCGTAGCTTATGCCTGCCCATAACCCTATCGCCACCACGGGGCACTCTGTTCACAACGTTGCCATCAGCAAACCGCCCGCGGTGTCTGCCTGGTACCAGGATTCATCCATGAAGAGCTACTCCAGTGGCCATCGAAAGTGAGCATTTGTCCACTGAAGTCTGTTAGGACGCCGAACTGCAGTCAGATCAAGACACTAGTGAGGATGACAAGGATGAGCTTTCCTGAGACGGGTTCTGACAAGTTTGTGCAAGAATTCTTCGGTTGTGCGAACCCACAGTTTCATCAGCTGTCCGGGTGGCTGGTCTGACAATCCCACAGGTGAAGAAGCCGGATGTGGAGGTCCTGGGTTGGCGTGGTTACACGTGGTCCGCGGTTGTGAAGCAAATTCTCTAAAACAACATTGGATGTGGCTTATGGTAGAGAAATTAACATTCAATGCTCTGACAACCGCTCTGGTGGACATTCCTGCAGTCAGCATGCCAATTACACACTCCCTCAACTTGAGACATCTGTGGCCTTGTGTTGTGAGACACAACTTCACATTTTAGAGTGGCCTTTTATTGTCCCCAGCACAAGGTGCACCTGTGTAATGATCATTCTCTTTAATCAGCTTCTTGATATGCCACACCTGTCAGGCGGATGGATAAAAATGTGTGCGAACCAACACTTTGCTTTTTATATTTTTCGTTCAGTACAATATTGCGGTATGTAACTGTAGGGATTTCTGTTCTCTATAATCCTCCTGGTTTTACCACGTGTCCCTGTCTGTCTCCCCCAGGCTCCATGAGTTTGATGAGCAGGTGTCAGCTGTGAGGGAAGGGATGGCTCGGGTCGTACCTGTCCCTCTGCTCTCCCTCTTCACAGGATATGAGCTAGAGACAATGGTAAGTACATACAGAACTAGTTTACAGTGAAGAGGGATAGATACTGTTGAATGATCACAGTTATATTGTGCAACATTCTGATCTGCTTGTATTCCACAGGCATTAATAGCATCTAGAATCCTATTTGGCTTCATGAAGGCTATATGGAACTCTGTCATGTTGGTTCTCTCTCTCGTACTCTCTCTCTCTATCAATTCAATTAAATTCAAGGGCTTTATTGGCATGGGAAACATGTGTTAACATTGCCAAAGCAAGTGAGGTAGATAATATATACTCTTTCAGTGTCTCTCCCTCGCGCTCTCTGTCTATCTCTTTCTCTTTCAGTGTCTCTCTCGCGCTCTCTGTCTCTCTCTTTCTCTTTCAGTGTCTCTCTCTGTCTCTCTCTCGCTCTCTGTCTCTCTCTCGCTCTCTGTCTCGCTCTCTGTCTCTCTCTCGCTCTCTGTCTCTCTCTCGCTCTCTGTCTCTCTCTCGCTCTCTGTCTCTCTCTCGCTCTCTGTCTCTCTCTCGCTCTCTGTCTCTCTCTCGCTCTCTGTCTCTCTGTCTCTCTGTCTCTCTCTCTCTCTCTGTGAGTGTCCTAGCCTGGTCTGTCACCCTGTCTGGGCCCTGGTCTGTCACCCTGTCTGGGCCCTGGTCTGTCACCCTGTCTGGGCCCTGGTCTGTCACCCTGTCTGGGCCCTGGTCTGTCACCCTGCCTGGGCCCTGGTCTGTCACCCTGCCTGGGCCCTGGTCTGTCACCCTGTCTGGGCCCTGGTCTGTCACCCTGTCTGTTCCCTGGTCATAAACAGTGAACTGTAAGGAATAAGCAGCCTTTTGTCCATCCCTCCTGTCTTCTGTGTCCAGGTGTGCGGCAGTCCAGACATCCCCCTCCACCTGTTGAAGTCAGTAGCCACCTATAAAGGTGTTGAGCCAACCTCTCCTCTCATCCACTGGTTCTGGGAGGTCATGGAGTCCTTCTCCAACACAGAGAGATCTCTGTTCCTGCGCTTCGTCTGGGGACGGACACGCCTCCCACGCACCATCGCTGACTTCAGAGGACGAGACTTCGTTGTCCAGGTGAGAACTTGTCAGGCAGCCAAGCAGCTAGTCAATTAATCAATCTCTTTCTTGTCGCAGACATTTGAATCAGTTGAGCCTCTCTACTAGAGATGTGCATCTGCCCTTTCAGGAACGACTCTATACTGGTCTGGAATGACTGGTACCATACCTATCTAGACACATGGACTGGTACCATACAGGAACCATACCTATCTAGACACATGGACTGGTACCATACAGGAACCATACCTATCTAGACACATGGACTGGTACCATACAGGAACCATACCTATCTAGATACATGGACTGGTACCATACCTATCTAGACACATGGACTGGTACCATACCTATCTAGACACATGGACTGGTACCATACAGGAACCATACCTATCTAGACACATGGACTGGTACCATACCTATCTAGACACATGGACTGGTACCATACAGGAACCATACGTATCTAGACACATGGACTGGTACCATACCTATCTAGACACATGGACTGGTACCATACAGGAACCATACGTATCTAGACACATGGACTGGTACCATACCTATCTAGACACATGGACTGGTACCATACCTATCTAGACACATGGACTGGTACCATACAGGAACCATACCTATCTAGACACATGGACTGGTACCATACCTATCTAGACACATGGACTGGTACCATACAGGAACCATACCTATCTAGACACATGGACTGGTACCATACCTATCTAGACACATGGACTGGTACCATACAGGAACCATACCTATCTAGACACATGGACTGGTACCATACCTATCTAGACACATGGACTGGTACCATACAGGAACCATACCTATCTAGATACATGGACTGGTACCATACAGGAACCATACCTATCTAGACACATGGACTGGTACCATACCTATCTAGACACATGGACTGGTACCATACCTATCTAGACACATGGACTGGTACCATACCTATCTAGACACATGGACTGGTACCATACCTATCTAGACACATGGACTGGTACCATACCTATCTAGACACATGGACTGGTACCATACAGGAACCATACCTATCTAGATACATGGACTGGTACCATACAGGAACCATACCTATCTAGACACATGGACTGGTACCATACCTATCTAGACACATGGACTGGTACCATACAGGAACCATACCTATCTAGACACATGGACTGGTACCATACCTATCTAGACACATGGACTGGTACCATACAGGAACCATACCTATCTAGACACATGGACTGGTACCATACCTATCTAGACACATGGACTGGTACCATACAGGAACCATACCTATCTAGACACATGGACTGGTACCATACAGGAACCATACCTATCTAGACACATGGACTGGTACCATACCTATCTAGACACATGGACTGGTACCATACAGGAACCATACCTATCTAGACACATGGACTGGTACCATACCTATCTAGACACATGGACTGGTACCATACAGGAACCATACCTATCTAGATACATGGACTGGTACCATACAGGAACCATACCTATCTAGACACATGGACTGGTACCATACCTATCTAGACACATGGACTGGTACCATACAGGAACCATATGTATCTAGACACATGGACTGGTACCATACAGGAACCATACGTATCTAGACACATGGACTGGTACCATACCTATCTAGACACATGGACTGGTACCATACCTATCTAGACACATGGACTGGTACCATACCTATCTAGACACATGGACTGGTACCATACAGGAACCATACCTATCTAGACACATGGACTGGTACCATACCTATCTAGACACATGGACTGGTACCATACAGGAACCATACCTATCTAGACACATGGACTGGTACCATACCTATCTAGACACATGGACTGGTACCATACAGGAACCATACCTATCTAGATACATGGACTGGTACCATACAGGAACCATACCTATCTAGACACATGGACTGGTACCATACCTATCTAGACACATGGACTGGTACCATACAGGAACCATATGTATCTAGATACATGGACTGGTACCATACAGGTACCATACCTATCTAGATACATGGACTGGTACCATACCTATCTAGACACATGGACTGGTACCATACAGGAACCATATGTATCTAGATACATGGACTGGTACCATACCTATCTAAATCAAATCAAATCAAATCAAATTTATTTATATAGCCCTTCGTACATCAGCTGATATCTCAAAGTGCTGTACAGAAACCCAGCCTAAAACCCCAAACAGCAAGCAATGCAGGTGTAGAAGCACGGTGGCTAGGAAAAACTCCCTAGAAAAGCCAAAACCTAGGAAGAAACCTAGAGAGGAACCAGGCTATGTGGGGTGGCCAGTCCTCTTCTGGCTGTGCCGGGTAGAGATTATAACAGAACATGGCCAAGATGTTCAAATGTTCATAAATGACCAGCATGGTCGAATAATAATAAGGCAGAACAGTTGAAACTGGAGCAGCAGCACGGCCAGGTGGACTGGGGACAGCAAGGAGTCATCATGTCAAGTAGTCCTGGGGCATGGTCCTAGGGCCGCGGTTCAGTTGAAACTGGAGCAGCAGCACGGCCAGGTGGACTGGGGACAGCAAGGAGTCATCATGTCAGGTAGTCCTGGGGCATGGTCCTAGGGCTCAGGTCCTCCGAGAGAGAGAAGGAGAGAATTAGAGAACGCACACTTAGATTCACACAGGACACCGAATTGGACAGGAGAAGTACTCCAGATATAACAAACTGACCCCAGCCCCCGACACATAAACTACTGCAGCATAAATACTGAAGGCTGAGACAGGAGGGGTCAGGAGACACTGTGGCCCCACCCGAGGACACCCCCGGACAGGGCCAAACAGGAAGGATATAACCCCACCCACTATGCCAAAGCACAGCCCCCACACCACTGGAGGGATATCTTCAACCACCAACTTACCATCCTGAGACAAAGCTGAGTATAGCCCGCAAAGATCTCCGCCACGGCACAACCCAAGGGGGGCGCCAACCCAGACAGGATGACCACATCAGTGAATCAACCCACTCAGGTGACGCACCCCCTCAGGGACGGCATGAGAGAGCCCCAGCAAGCCAGTGACTCAGCCCCTGTAATAGGGTTAGAGGCAGAGAATCCCAGTGGAAAGAGGGGAACCGGCCAGGCAGAGACAGCAAGGGTGGTTCGTTGCTCCAGAGCCTTTCCGTTCACCTTCCCACTCCTGGGCCAGACTACACTCAATCATATGACCCACTGAAGAGATGAGTCTTCAGTAAAGACTTAAAGGTTGAGACCGAGTTTGCGTCTCTGACATGGGTAGGCAGACCGTTCCATAAAAATGGAGCTCTATAGGAGAAAGCCCTGCCTCCAGCTGTTTGCTTAGAAATTCTAGGGACAATTAGGAGGCCTGCGTCTTGTGACCGTAGCGTACGTGTAGGTATGTACGGCAGGACCAAATCAGAGAGATAGGTAGGAGCAAGCCCATGCAATGCTTTGTAGGTTAGCAGTAAAACCTTGAAATCAGCCCTTGCTTTGACAGGAAGCCAGTGTAGGGAGGCTAGCACTGGAGTAATATGATCAAATTTTTTTTTTGGTTCTAGTCAGGATTCTAGCAGCCGTATTTAGCACTAACTGAAGTTTATTTAGTGCTTTATCCGGGTAGCCGGAAAGTAGAGCATTGCAGTAGTCTAACCTAGAAGTGACAAAAGCATGGATTAATTTTTCTGCATCATTTTTGGACAGAAAGTTTCTGATTTTTGCAATGTTACGTAGATGGAAAAAAGCTGTCCTTGAAATGGTCTTGATATGTTCTTCAAAAGAGAGATCAGGGTCCAGAGTAACGCCGAGGTCCTTCACAGTTTTATTTGAGATGACTGTACAACCATTAAGATTAATTGTCAGATTCAACAGAAGATCTCTTTGTTTCTTGGGACCTAGAACAAGCATCTCTGTTTTATCCGAGTTTAAAAGTAGAAAGTTTGCTGCCATCCACTTCCTTATGTCTGAAACACATGCTTCTAGCGAGGGCAATTTTGGGGCTTCACCATGTTTCATTGAAATGTACAGCTGTGTATCATCCGCATAGCAGTGAAAGTTAACATTATGTTTTCGAATAACATCCCCAAGAGGTAAAATATATAGTGAAAACAACAGCGGTCCTAAAACGGAACCTTGAGGAACACCGAAATTTACAGTTGATTTGTCAGAGGACAAACCATCCACAGAGACAAACTGATATCTTTCCGACAGATAAGATCTAAACCAGGCCAGAACTTGACCGTGTAGACCAATTTGGGTTTCCAATCTCTCCAAAAGAATGTGGTGATCGATGGTATCAAAAGCAGCACTAAGGTCTAGGAGCACGAGGACAGATGCAGAGCCTCGGTCCGATGCCATTAAAATGTCATTTACCACCTTCACAAGTGCCGTCTCAGTGCTATGATGGGGTCTAAAACCAGACTGAAGCATTTCATATACATTGTTTGTCTTCAGGAAGGCAGTGAGTTGCTGAGCAACAGCCTTTTCTAAGATTTTTGAGAGACACATGGACACATGGACTGGTACCATACCTATCTAGACACATGGACTGGTACCATACCTATCTAGACACATGGACTGGTACCATACAGGAACCATACCTATCTAGACACATGGACTGGTACCATACCTATCTAGACACATGGACTGGTACCATACCTATCTAGACACATGGACTGGTACCATACCTATCTAGATACATGGACTGGTACCATACAGGAACCATACCTATCTAGATACATGGACTGGTACCATACCTATCTAGACACATGGACTGGTACCATACAGGAACCATATGTATCTAGATACATGGACTGGTACCATACAGGTACCATACCTATCTAGATACATGGACTGGTACCATACCTATCTAGACACATGGACTGGTACCATACAGGAACCATATGTATCTAGATACATGGACTGGTACCATACAGGAACCATACCTATCTAGATACATGGACTGGTACCATACATATCTAGACACATGGACTGGTACCATACATATCTAGACACATGGACTGGTACCATACCTATCTAGATACATGGACTGGTACCATACATATCTAGACACATGGACTGGTACCATACCTATCTAGATACATGGACTGGTACCATACCTATCTAGACACATGGACTGGTACCATACAGGAACCATACACATCTAGATACATGGACTGGTACCATACATATCTAGACACATGGACTGGTACCATACCTATCTAGATACATGGACTGGTACCATACCTATCTAGACACATGGACTGGTACCATACCTATCTAGACACATGGACTGGTACCATACCTATCTAGACACATGGACTGGTACCATACCTATATAGACACATGGACTGGTACCATACAGGAACCATACCTATCTAGACACATGGACTGGTACCATACCTATCTAGACACATGGACTGGTACCATACAGGAACCATACATATCTAGATACATGGACTGGTACCATACATATCTAGACACATGGACTGGTACCATACCTATCTAGATAGATGGACTGGTACCATACCTATCTAGACACATGGACTGGTACCATACAGGAACCATACCTATCTAGACACATGGACTGGTACCATACCTATCTAGACACATGGACTGGTACCATACCTATCTAGACACATGGACTGGTACCATACCTATCTAGACACATGGACTGGTACCATACAGGAACCATACCTATCTAGACACATGGACTGGTACCATACAGGTACCATACCTATCTAGACACATGGACTGGTACCATACAGGAACCATACCTATCTAGACACATGGACTGGTACCATACCTATCTAGATACATGGACTGGTACCATACAGGTACCATACCTATCTAGATACATGGACTGGTACCATACAGGAACCATACCTATCTAGACACATGGACTGGTACCATACCTATCTAGACACATGGACTGGTACCATACCTATCTAGATACATGGGCTGGTACCATACAGGAACCATATGTATCTAGACACATGGACTGGTACCATACAGGAACCATACCTATCTAGATACATGGACTGGTACCATACAGTAACCATACCTATCTAGATACATGGACTGGTACCATACAGTAACCATACCTATCTAGACACATGGACTGGTACCATACCTATCTAGACACATGGACTGGTACCATACCTATCTAGATACATGGACTGGTACCATACAGAAACCATATATATCTAGACACATGGACTGGTACCATACAGGAACCATACCTATCTAGATACATGGACTGGTACCATACAGTAACCATACCTATCTAGATACATGGACTGGTACCATACAGTAACCATACCTATCTAGACACATGGACTGGTACCATACCTATCTAGACACATGGACTGGTACCATACCTATCTAGACACATGGACTGGTACCATACCTATCTAGACACATGGACTGGTACCATACCTATCTAGACACATGGACTGGTACCATACCTATCTAGATACATGGACTGGTACCATACAGGTACCATACCTATCTAGACACATGGACTGGTACCATACCTATCTAGATACATGGACTGGTACCATACAGGAACCATACGTATCTAGACACATGGACTGGTACCATATAGGTACCATACGTATCTAGACACATGGACTGGTACCATACCTATCTAGATACATGGACTGGTACCATACCTATCTAGACACATGGACTGGTACCATACCTATCTAGACACATGGACTGGTACCATACAGGAACCATACGTTTGCAATAGATGTCTCTGCCGGCAGCTACCCACCTGACTGACTGCCTACCTTCTATAATTGACTATTCATCAGCTGTCCATTCCTTCCTCCCTTCCTTCTATAATTGACTATTCATCAGCTGTCACTCACTCTCCCAGAGTTTTTGTTTGTTTGTCTGTAGACATGTCAAGAGACTCGGGACGCTTTTAAAATTTGCATCTTGCAAACATCCGGTCAGCAGCGTCTATAGTTGCCTTCTTGAGCTGATTCTCTCTCTCGAGCCGGGGTTGTTGTTTTCACGTCTCGGGCCCTCGGCCTGTGCTGCGAGAGGGCAGAGTTCGTTGTTTAAGAGAGTGGTACATCCGGATGATGCAGGCGATCATAACAAACAAACCACTGTTTATGATTCCTCTCGTTCAGAGGCAGCGCTATTACAACTCAGTCAGATCACCAATATAAGCGTTCTGAGCTTTGATAAACGCTGGGAGAAATATTTAGATGAAAACAGGGAAGATCAGATAAAGGAACGTTTGTCTACAAATCAAAAAAGGAGAGCCAACTAACGGTGTTCACCCTCCACATCTATCAAGACAACTGGAGCACTGGGCCAGACACTCTTAAATATCACCTGGGCCAGACACTCTTAAATATCACCTGGGCCAGACACTCTTAAATATCACCTGGGCCAACATAAGTGAAACATCTTCCCACTAACGAGATGGCAAACCAGCATAGGTATAACACACACTGACTAACGTGTTGACACCAATCGGTGCTCCCCACGTGCTAATCTACTATACGTGCTAACGTCCAACCTCGAAACAGAGATGGAAAAACCAAAGCCTGTAACAGTAGTTATCATGTAAACCACAAATACAATGTTCTTAAATAATGTTAATTTCATATTTAGTTAAGAAATCATTATTTCGAGTATCTGTTAATTTTTTGGCGCACAATTTGGCAAAAAAAATGTCTGTTTTTCATTCATTGAACATTTGATCTGGGACCGTTGCTTGTCTGTGAATCTGTAACATTTGATCTGGGACCGTTGCTTGTCTGTGAATCAAACATCATTTGTCTCTACCATGTAATACTAATTAGTCCTGTTGCCAAACTGTTAGTGGAACATCTGCATAGACTGTTAGTGGAACATCTGCATAGACTGCTAGTGGAACATCTGCATAGACTGTTAGTGTAACATCTGCATAGACTGCTAGTGGAACATCTGCATAGACTGCTAGTGGAACATCTGCATAGACTGTTAGTGTAACATCTGCATAGACTGCTAGTGGAACATCTGCATAGACTGCTAGTGGAACATCTGCATAGACTGCTAGTGGAACATCTGCATAGACTGTTAGTGGAACATCTGCATAGACTGTTAGTGTAACATCTGCATAGACTGCTAGTGGAACATCTGCATAGACTGCTAGTGGAACATCTGCATAGACTGTTAGTGGAACATCTGCATAGACTGTTAGTGGAACATCTGCATAGACTGTTAGTGGAACATCTGCATAGACTGCTAGTGGAACATCTGCATAGACTGCTAGTGGAACATCTGCATAGACTGCTAGTGGAACATCTGCATAGACTGTTAGTGGAACATCTGCATAGACTGTTAGTGGAACATCTGCATAGACTGTTAGTGGAACATCTGCATAGACTGCTAGTGGAACATCTGCATAGACTGCTAGTGGAACATCTGCATAGACTGCTAGTGGAACATCTGCATAGACTGTTAGTGGAACATCTGCATAGACTGTTAGTGGAACATCTGCATAGACTGTTAGTGGAACATCTGCATAGACTGTTAGTGGAACATCTGCATAGACTGTTAGTGGAACATCTGCATAGACTGTTAGTGAATACCAGGTGTACCACGGCAACCTGGGACAGCCTGGTTAAAGAGATGTTAAATAAAAGCTTTTTTAATTTTTTTTATTTATCTATCTGTTTTCATGTTGATCTCTCGTTGTGTTCTAGGTGCTGGATAAATACAACCCTCCGGACCACTTCCTACCAGAGTCCTACACCTGTTTCTTTCTCCTCAAGCTGCCCAGGTATTCCTGTAAGCAGGTGCTGGAGGAGAAGCTGAAATATGCCATCCACTTCTGTAAGAGTATTGATACAGACGACTACGCTCGAATCGCTCTGACCGGAGAACCCGCCGCGGACAACAGCTCTGAAGACTCGGACAATGAGGACGCAGACTCCTTCGCCTCCGACTCCACGCAGGACTACCTGACAGGCCACTGACCTCTGACCCCTGATCCAGCTTCTCTGACTCCACGCAGGACTACCTGACAGGCCACTGACCCCTAACCTCTAACTCCTAAACAGCTTCTCCGACTCCACGCAGGACTACCTGACAGGCCACTGACCCCTGACCTCTAACCCCTGATCCAGCTTCTCTGACTCCACTCTGGACTACCTAACAGGCCACTGACCCTTAAAACTCCTGACCTATGACCCCTGACTCCAGGAGCCTAAGGGTGAGCAGGAAGGGCCCATATTAAAAGCTCAGCTGTAAAGACTAAACTGAAAGTTGTGTCTGTGTTAGTTAATCACTTATGAATACATCATTACATACCTGCATTCTACTAAAAATATATAATGTTCAATGTGCTTTAAGAGAAGAAGAGACAGACAGTGGAATCCCAAATGGCACCCTAATCCCTATCTAGCAGCTCCCGGGTCCAGTACACTACATAGGGAATAGGTTACCATTTGGGAGACACAGGAAGTGAGAGTTGAGATGCTGCACATGTAAATGTTGTTGTGTATCTGAAGTGGTGTACGTTACAGCTGTAGGTGTTACGGAGAACAGGGTGTTTCATCTATAGAACAGCCCCCATTCAAATCAATGATGGTGTAATGGCTGGGCTGACTGGCGGTCCTGTCTATAGATTCTATATCTACGGTCCCAGCACTGTGCTACAACTGTGACTACTTACAGAACCTGTCTGTCCCTAGTTTGTTGTACAGTAAAACCATGTGACAAAATGAGTAGTATTATTTAGTTATTGCTTTGGGTAACAGTAGTGTTTCTTTATAAGAACATTTTTAACAAAACAATTGTTTTACAATTGACGTTGTGTCAATCAGAAGAGAAGAGAGCCAAGTGAAGGGTGACTTTTTAAAGTGCGTTCCAAATGGCACAACATTCACTAAATAGTGCACTACTATACCATAGGGCACTGATCAAATGTAGTGCACTACTATACCATAGGGCACTGGTCAAATGTAGTGCACTACTATACCATAGGGCACTGGTCAAATGTAGTGCACTACTATACCATAGGGCACTGGTCAAATGTAGTGCACTACTATACCATAGGGCACTGGTCAAATGTAGTGCACTACTATACCATAGGGCACTGGTCAAATGTAGTGCACTACTATACCATAGGGCACTGGTCAAATGTAGTGCACTACTATACCATAGGGCACTGGTCAAATGTAGTGCACTACTATACCATAGGGCACTGGTCAAATGTAGTGCACTACTATACCATAGGGCACTGGTCAAATGTAGTGCACTACTATACCATAGGGCACTGGTCAAATGTAGTGCACTACTATACCATAGGGCACTGGTCAAATGTAGTGCACTACTATACCATAGGGCTGCCATTTTACGCATCTTTGACGGTGTCCTGACTCCCTACCCCTCCTGACGGTGTCCTGACTCCCTACCCCTCCGGGTCTCCCTACCCCCCCTGACGGTGTCCTGTCTCCCTACCCCTCCTGACGGTGTCCTGTCTCCCTACCCCTCCTGACGGTGTCCTGACTCCCTACCCCTCCTGACGTTGTCCTGTCTCCCTACCCCTCCTGACGGTGTCCTGACTCCCTACCCCTCCTGACGGTGTCCTGACTCCCTACTTCTCCGGGTCTCCCTACCCCTCCTGACGGTGTCCTGTCTCCCTACCCCTCCTGACGGTGTCCTGTCTCCCTACCCCTCCTGACGGTGTCCTGTCTCCCTACCCCTCCTGACGGTGTCCTGACTCCCCTACCTCCCCTGACGGTGTCCTGACTCCCCTACCCCTCCGGGTCTCCCTACCCCTCCTGACGGTGTCCTGACTCCCTACCCCTCCGGGTCTCCCTACCCCTCCTGACGGTGTCCTGACTCCCTACCCCTCCGGGTCTCCCTACCCCTCCTGACGGTGTCCTGACTCCCTACCCCTCCGGGTCTCCCTACCCCTCCTGACGGTGTCCTGTCTCCCTACCCCTCCTGACGGTGTCCTGTCTCCCTACCCCTCCTGACGGTGTCCTGACTCCCTACCCTCCGGGTCTCCCTACCCCTCCTGACGGTGTCCTGACTCCCTACCCCTCCGTGTCTCCCTACCCCTCCTGACGGTGTCCTGACTCCCTACCCCTCCTGACGGTGTCCTGTCTCCCTACCCCTCCTGACGGTGTCCTGTCTCCCTACCCCTCCTGACGGTGTCCTGACTCCCTACCCCTCCTGACGGTGTCCTGTCTCCCTACCCCTCCTGACGGTGTCCTGACTCCCCTACCTCCCCTGACGGTGTCCTGACTCCCTACCCTCCGGGTCTCCCTACCCCTCCTGACGGTGTCCTGACTCCCTACCCCTCCGGGTCTCCCTACCCCTCCTGACGGTGTCCTGACTCCCTACCCCTCCGGGTCTCCCTACCCCTCCTGACGGTGTCCTGACTCCCTACCCCTCCGGGTCTCCCTACCCCTCCTGACGGTGTCCTGACTCCCTACCCCTCCTGACGGTGTCCTGACTCCCTACCCCTCCGTGTCTCCCTACCCCTCCTGACGGTGTCCTGTCTCCCTACCCCTCCTGACGGTGTCCTCTCTCCCTACCCCTCCTGACGGTGTCCTGACTCCCTACCCCTCCTGACTGTGTCCTGTCTCCCCTACCCCTCCGGGTCTCCCTACCCCTCCTGACGGTGTCCTGTCTCCCTACCCCTCCTGACGGTGTCCTGTCTCCCTACCCCTCCTGACGGTGTCCTGACTCCCTACCCCTCCGGGTCTCCCTACCCCTCCTGACGGTGTCCTGACTCCCTACCCCTCCTGACTGTGTCCTGTCTCCCTACCCCTCCTGACTGTGTCCTGTCTCCCTACCCCTCCTGACTGTGTCCTGTCTCCCTACCCCTCCTGACGGTGTCCTGACTCCCTACCCCTCCGGGTCTCCCTACCCCTCCTGACGGTGTCCTGACTCCCTACCCCTCCGTGTCTCCCTACCCCTCCTGACGGTGTCCTGTCTCCCTACCCCTCCTGACGGTGTCCTGTCTCCCTACCCCTCCTGACGGTGTCCTGACTCCCTACCCCTCCTGACGGTGTCCTGACTCCCTACCCCTCCTGACGGTGTCCTGACTCCCCTACCTCCCCTGACGGTGTCCTGACTCCCCTACCCCTCCGGGTCTCCCTACCCCTCCTGACGGTGTCCTGACTCCCTACCCTCCGGGTCTCCCTACCCCTCCTGACGGTGTCCTGACTCCCTACCCCTCCGGGTCTCCCTACCCCTCCTGACGGTGTCCTGACTCCCTACCCCTCCGGGTCTCCCTACCCCTCCTGACGGTGTCCTGACTCCCTACCCCTCCTGACGGTGTCCTGTCTCCCTACCCCTCCTGACGGTGTCCTGTCTCCCTACCCCTCCTGACGGTGTCCTGACTCCCTACCCCTCCTGACTGTGTCCTGTCTCCCCTACCCCTCCGGGTCTCCCTACCCCTCCTGACGGTGTCCTGTCTCCCTACCCCTCCTGACGGTGTCCTGACTCCCTACCCCTCCTGACTGTGTCCTGTCTCCCTACCCCTCCTGACGGTGTCCTGACTCCCTACCCCTCCTGACGGTGTCCTGTCTCCCTACCCCTCCTGACGGTGTCCTGTCTCCCTACCCCTCCTGACGGTGTCCTGACTCCCTACCCCTCCTGACGGTGTCCTGACTCCCTACCCCTCCTGACGGTGTCCTGACTCCCTACCCCTCCTGACGGTGTCCTGACTCCCTACCCCTCCTGACGGTGTCCTGTCTCCCTACCCCTCCTGACGGTGTCCTGACTCCCTACCCCTCCGGGTCTCCCTACCCCTCCTGACGGTGTCCTGACTCCCCTACCCCTCCGGGTCTCACTACCCCTCCTGACTGTGTCCTGTCTCCCTACCCCTCCTGACGGTGTCCTGACTCCCTACCCCTCCTGACTGTGTCCTGTCTCCCTACCCCTCCGGGTCTCCCTACCCCTCCTGACTGTGTCCTGTCTCCCTACCCCTCCTGGCTCTGTCCTGACTCCCTACCCCTCCTGACGGTGTCCTGTCTCCCCTACCCCTCCGTGTCTCCCTACCCCTCCTGACGGTGTCCTGACTCCCTACCCCTCCTGACGGTGTCCTGACTCCCTACCCCTCCTGACGGTGTCCTGACTCCCTACCCCTCCTGACGGTGTCCTGACTCCCTACCCCTCCGGGTCTCCCTACCCCTCCTGACGGTGTCCTGACTCCCTACCCCTCCGGGTCTCCTTTCCCCTCCTGACGGTGTCCTGACTCCCTACCCCTCCTGACGGTGTCCTGACTCCCTACCCCTCCGGGTCTCCTTTCCCCTCCTGACGGTGTCTTGACTCCCTACCCCTCCGGGTCTCCCTACCCCTCCCCTGACACCATGTGTAGACAGTGGTCCTTCCTCTGGAATGTATATAGTGCCATGTACTTATGAAAAAGGTCTCATTCCCACATAATAAATGTTAATAAATGATGTTAATAAATTTAAATGAAAACAACTGAAGCCTGGAGTTTGTGTTATTTCAGATACGGCAGGGATGGATCCAGGAGCAGTCCACAATGGACAGGCAGTTGTGGAAGTCCCAGGCTTTGTCCCAAATAATACCTTATTCCCTATGTAGTGCACTACTTTTGGCCAGGGCCAGTATGGTGCCGATCCAGAGCAGTGCACTACATAGTGAATAGGGTGTCATTTGGTATGCCGACCCACTATTCATCCTGTCAATGTCTGTAATGTCTAATGTTAGCTGACAGCTGTGAAGTCCACTGTATGTATTATCATTTGATGTCTTATGTTTGTGAGGTCTTCTTGGTTGTACCCAGGACAACTAGTTGCCTCTAGTGGGGATACATTGCCTGTTATGTTTGTGAGGTCTTCTTGGTTGTACCCAGGACAACTAGTAGCCTCTAGTGGGGATACATTGCCTGTTATGTTTGTACGGTCTTCTTGGTTGTACCCAGGACAACTAGTAGCCACTAATGGGGATACATTGCCTGTTATTTTTGTGAGGTCTTCTTGGTTGTACCCAGGACAACTAGTAGCCTCTAGTGGGGATACATTGCCTGTTATGTTTGTATGGTCTTCTTGGTTGTACCCAGGACAACTAGTAGCCTCTAATGGGGATACATTGCCTGTTATTTTTGTGAGGTCTTCTTGGTTGTACCCAGGACAACTAGTAGCCACTAATGGGGATACATTGCCTGTTATGTTTGTGAGGTCTAAAGGAACTAATTTGGAAGGGTTTTGGACTGTACCTTCAGTTCCTCTGGTAAAAATCCAGCTGTTGAGTTTTCTGAATCAAATCGAATGTTATTAGTCACATGCACCGAATACCACAGCTATAGACCTTACAGTGAATACCACAGCTATAGACCTTAGTGAATACCACAGCTATAGACCTTACAGTGAATACCACAGCTATAGACCTTACAGTGAATACCACAGCTATAGACCTTACAGTGAATACCACAGCTATAGACCTTACAGTGAATACCACAGCTATAGACCTTACAGTGAATACAACAGCTATAGACCTTACAGTGAATACCACAGCTATAGACCTTACAGTGAATACCACAGCTATAGACCTTACAGTGAATACAACAGCTATAGACCTTAGTGAATACAACAGGTGTAGTAGACCTTATAGTGAAATGCTGAATACAACAGGTGTAGTAGACCTTACAGTGAAATGCTGAATACAACAGGTGTAGTAGACCTCACAGTGAAATGCTGAATACAACAGGTGTAGTAGACCTTACAGTGAAATGCTGAATACAACAGGTGTAGTAGACCTCACAGTGAACTGCTGAATACAACAGGTGTAGTATGGCTGCCAACGTTCTACATTTAAACTCGGACAAAACAGAGATGCTTGTTCTAGGCCCCAAGAAACAAAGAGATCTTCTGTTGAATCTGACAATTCATCTTAATGGTTGTACAGTCGTCTCAAATAAAACTGTGACGGACCTCGGCGTTACTCTGGACCCTGATCTCTATTTTGAAGAACATATCAAGACCATTTCAAGGACAGCTTTTTTCCATCTACGTAACATTGCAAAAATCAAACTTTCTGTCCAAAAATGATGCAGAAAAATTAATCCATGCTTATGTCACTTCTAGGTTTGGCTACTGCAATGCTCTACTTTCCGGCTACCCGGATAAAGCACTAAATAAACTTCAGTTAGTGCTAAATATGGCTGCTAGAATCCTGACGAGAACCAAAAAATTTGATCATATTACTCCAGTGCTAGCCTCCCTACACTGGCCTCCTGTCAAAGCAAGGGCTGATTTCAAAGTTTTACTGCTAACCTACAATGCATCACATGGGCTTGCTCCTACCTATCTCTCTGATTTGGTCCTGCCGTACATACCTACACGTACGTTACGGTCACAAGACGCAGGCCTCCTAATTGTCCCTAGAATTTCTAAGCAAACAGCTGGAGGCAGGGCTTTCTCCTATAGAGCTCCATTTTTATGGAATGGTCTGCCTACCAATGTCAGAGACGCAAACTCAACCTTTAAGTCTTTACTGAAGACTCATCTCTTCAGTGGGTCATATGTGTCAGGATTTGGCCAGGGTTGTTCCGGTTGTTGGTCACTAGATGCCCCCATTGTGCTTTTTGTCCTTATGTTTTTCCCTTGTTCCCCATTATTATTTGCACCTGTGTCTCGTTTTCCCTGAGTGTATTTAAACCCTTAGTTTCCCTCTGTTCTGTGCTCTGTGTTTGTATGTTAGCACCCTGCCCTAGTGTTCTGTGTGCTCTTGTCGATTCCGGGTGACGTTCTTGTGGTATTCTGTTTTTTGTTTTTGTTTATTTTTGGTGAGTTTCTTTTTAGGTCTTTTTGTGTTTTACCTACCACCTTTTAGATTTGCCATTTTTTATTTTAGGATTTTTTCTTTAATAAATACACCGTCTTAAGTACTGCTGTGTCTGCCTCATCTTCTGGGTTCTGCTGTCTATTCGTGGCTCAGTTGGTTAAGTGACTGTTTCTCACTCCGGAGACCCAGGTTCGAAACCGGGTCCTGACAGAAAAAAAATGGCAAATCCAAAAGGTGGTAGGTAAAACACAAAAAGACCTAAAAAGAAACTCACCAAAAATAAACAAAAACAAAAAACAGAATACCACAAGAACGTCACCCGGAATCGACAAGAGCACACAGAACACTAGGGCAGGGTGCTAACATACAAACACAGAGCACAGAACAGAGGGAAACTAAGGGTTTAAATACACTCAGGGAAAACGAGACACAGGTGCAAATAATAATGGGGAACAAGGGAAAAACATAAGGACAAAAAGCACAATGGGGGCATCTAGTGACCAAAACCCGGAACAACCCTGGCCAAATCCTGACAATATGATTGAGTGTAGTCTGGCCCAGGAGTGGGAAGGTGAACGGAAAGGCTCTGGAGCAACGAACCGCCCTTGCTGTCTCTGCCTGGCCGGTTCCCCTCTTTCCACTGGGATTCTCTGCCTCTAACCCTATTACACGGGCTGAGTCACTGGCTTACTGGGGCTCTTTCATACCGAGGTTATTTATACACTGCTCAAAAAAATAAAGGGAACACTTAAACAACACAATGTAACTCCAAGTCAATCACACTTCTGTGAAATCAAACTGTCCACTTAGGAAGCAACACTGATTGACAATAAATGTCACATGCTGTTGTGCAAATGGAATAGACAACAGGTGGAAATTACAGGCAATTAGCAAGACACCCGCAATAAAGGAGTGGTTCTGCGGGTGGTGACCACAGACCACTTCTCAGTTCCTATGCTTCCTGGCTGATGTTTTGGTCACTTTTGAATGCTGGCGGTGCTTTCACTCTAGTGGTAGCATGAGACGGAGTCTACAACCCACACAAGTGGCTCAGGTAGTGCGGGTCATCCAGGATGGCACATCAATGCGAGCTGTGGCAAGAAGGTTTGCTGTGTCTGTCAGCGTAGTGTCCAGAGCATGGAGGCGCTACCAGAAGACAAGCCAGTACATCAGGAGACGTGGAGGAGGCCGTAGGAGAGCAACAACCCAGCAGCAGGATCGCTACCTCCGCCTTTGTGCAAAGAGGAGCAGGAGGAGCACTGCCAGAGCCCTGCAAAATGACCTCCAGCAGGCCACAAATGTGCATTTGTCTGCTCAAGCGGTCAGAAACAGACTCCGTGAGGGTGGTATGAGGGCCCGACGTCCACAGGTGGGGGTTGTGCTGACAGCCCAAGACCGTGCAGGACGTTTGGCATTTGCCAGAGAACACCAAGATTGGCGAATTCGCCACTGGCGCCCTGTGCTCTTCACAGATGAAAGCAGGTTCACACTGAGCACATGTGACAGACGTGACAGAGTCTGGAGATGCTGTGGAGAACATTCTGCTGCCTGCAACATCCTCCAGCATGACCGGTTTGGCGGTGGGTCAGTTATGGTGTGGGGTGTTATTTCTTTGGGGGGCCGCACAGCCCTCCATGTGCTCGCCAGAGGTAGCCTGACTGCCATTAGGTACCGAGATGAGATCCTCAGACCCCTTGTGAGACCATATGCTGGTGCGGTTGGCCCTGGGTTCCTCCTAATGCAAGACAATGCTATATCTCATGTGGCTGGAGTGTGTCAACAGTTCCTGCAAGAGGAAGGCATTGATGCTATGCACTGGCCCACCCGTTCCCCAGACCTGAATCCAATTGAGCACATCTGGGACATCATGTCTCACTCCATCCACCAACGTGGCGTTGCACCACAGACTGTCCAGGAGTTGGCGGATGCTCTAGTCCAGGTCTGGGAGGAGATCCCTCAGGAGACCATCCGCCACCTCATCAGGAGCATGCCCAGGCGTTGTAGGGAGGTCATACAGGCATGTGGAGGCCACACACACTACTGAGCCTCATTTTGACTTGTTTTAAGGACATTACATCAAAGTTGGATCAGCCTGTAGTGTGGTTTTCCACTTTAATTTTGACTCCAAATCCAGACGTCCATGGGTTGATAAATTTGATTTCCATTAATAATTTTTGTGTGATTATGTTGTCAGCACATTCAACTATGTCAAGAAATTTTTTATTTATTTATTTATTTATTTAATAAGAATATTTCATTCGTTCAGATCTAGGATGTGTTCTTTTAGTGTTCCCTTTATTTTTTTGAGCAGTGTTTATTTTGTGATATGAATATCGAGTATGTCTACTTCACCATCAGACCATTTTATAGGTAAACTGCAAGGTAATGTAAAATTGTATTATTTAAGGATCCAATACATAATATTGTACACTTATCATAATTAGGTTTTAGTCCAGAGAGTACAGAAAAGTTATCTACATCTTTAATGAGTCATTGCAGGGATTTAGCTTGCGGACTTAACAGCATTCCGATGGCCATAACGAATAGATATGGTGACAGCGGACACCCTTGTTTATCTCCTCTTGACAATTCAAAGCTCTCTGAGAAGTAGCCATTATTTACTATTTTACACCTGGGGTTGCTGTATATTATTTTCACCCATTTTATAAGAGAATTACCGAAATTGAAAAAGTCCAGGCATTTATAAATAAATCCAGTTTTACTTTATCAAATACCTTTTCAAAATGCTCTATCAATACTACTCCTGGCTTCTTATATGTTTCATGATGTTCTATTATTTCTAGTAGTTGTCGTATATTATCTCCAATGTATCGTCCATGTAAAAAAAACCTGTCTGATCAGGATGAACAATACCTGGTAAAAACTCTATGCATTTTGCTAGTATTTTTGCATCACAACATTGAAGGTTAAGGGGCCTCCAGTTTTTAGATAGACTGGGTCTTTATATTTGCCACCTGGGTCTTGTTTTAATAATAGAGAAGTCAGACCTTCCTGCTGAGTACCTGACAGACTACCATTTCTACAGAAACTGCCTTTTTATTATTGATGATTATTGAATTGAATGACCCCTGAAGGCACATTTACAGGTATCCCAAACAATAAAGGTATATGCTGAACCTCTATTATACTGGAAGATTTCAGTTATCAATTATTTTGTCTTAGTTAAAAAATAAGTTGTCCTCCAGTAAACTTTGATTGAATTTCCAATATCCCCGCCCACGTGGAAAATCTATAAGAGTTATGTGGATGCCAATTAGATGATCCGATCGTATTCTGTCTCCTGTGAAACCTTTTTTAACCTTTGATGCAAGAGAGAAAGAGAAAGTAGTCAAGATGACTAGGTTGATTAAGTCTCCTCCATGTATATCTCACTAGGTCGGGTTTTTTTAGTCTCAAAATATCCACTATTTCTAATGTGTCCATAATATTTGTGAATTCCTTAAGGGCACTGTGATGGTAGTTGGTAGAGTTAATTTAATTGACTATCCATAGATGGCAACAGAGAGGGGTGGGGGGGGCAGCAAGCCGTTTGATTAGATGTTCAGGAGTCTTATGGCTTGGGGGTAGAAGCTGTTTAGAAGTCTCTTGGACCTAGACTTGGCACTCCGGTACCGCTTGCCGTGCGGTAGCAGGGAGAACAGTCTATGACTATGGTGGCTGGAGTCTTTGACAATTTGTTGGGCCTTCTTCTGACACCGCCTGGTGACACCGCCTGCTACTACTATAGTACACTACTGCTACTTCTACTACTATAGTACGCTACTTCTACTACTATAGTACGCTACTTCTACTACTATAGTGCACTACTGCTACTACTATAGTGCACTACTACTACTACTATAGTGCACTACTGCTACTACTATAGTGCACTACTGCTACTTCTACTACTATAGTACGCTACTTCTACTACTATAGTGCACTACTGCTACTACTATAGTGCACTACTGCTACTACTATAGTGCACTACTACTACTACTATAGTGCACTACTGCTACTACTATAGTACACTACTGCTACTACTATAGTACACTACTGCTACTGCTACTACTATAGTACGCTACTGCTACTGCTACTCCTATAGTACACTACTGCTACTGCTACTCCTATAGTACGCTACTGCTACTCCTATAGTACACTACTGCTACTACTATAGTACACTACTGCTACTCCTATAGTACACTACTGCTACTGCTACTACTATAGTACACTACTGCTACTACTATAGTACACTACTGCTACTGCTACTCCTATAGTACACTACTGCTACTACTATAGTACACTACTGCTACTACTATAGTACACTACTGCTACTCCTATAGTACACTACTGCTACTGCTACTACTATAGTACACTACTGCTACTGCTACTCCTATAGTACACTACTGCTACTACTATAGTACACTACTGCTACTGCTACTACTATAGTACACTACTGCTACTGCTACTCCTATAGTACACTACTGCTACTACTATAGTACACTACTGCTACTCCTATAGTACACTACTGCTACTCCTATAGTACACTACTGCTACTACTATAGTACACTACTGCTACTCCTATAGTACACTACTGCTACTACTACTACTATAGTACACTACTGCTACTCCTATAGTACACTACTGCTACTACTACTATAGTACACTACTGCTACTCCTATAGTACACTACTGCTACTGCTACTTCTATAGTACACTACTGCTACTGCTACTCCTATAGTACACTACTGCTACTCCTATAGTACACTACTGCTACTGCTACTACTATAGTGCACTACTGCTACTACTATAGTACGCTACTGCTACTACTATAGTACACTACTGCTGCTGCTACTACTATAGTACACTACTGCTACTGCTACTCCTATAGTACACTACTGCTACTCCTATAGTACACTACTGCTACTGCTACTACTATAGTACACTACTGCTACTCCTATAGTACACTACTGCTACTCCTATAGTACACTACTGCTACTGCTACTCCTATAGTACACTACTGCTACTGCTACTCCTATAGTACACTACTGCTACTCCTATAGTACACTACTGCTACTGCTACTACTATAGTGCACTACTGCTACTACTATAGTGCACTACTGCTACTGCTACTACTATAGTGCACTACTGCTACTGCTATAGTGCACTACTGCTACTGCTACTACTATAGTACACTACTGCTACTACTATAGTGCACTATATAGGGAATTGGGTACCATTCGACACACTCCCATACACTGCTCTCTCTGATATTCGACACGCTCCCATACACTGCTCTCTCTGATATTCGACACGCTCCCATACACTGCTCTCGCCGTGATATTCGACACGCTCCCATACACTGCTCCCTCTGTGATATTCGACACGCTCCCATACACTGCTCTCTCTGTGATATTCGACACGCTCCCATACACTGCTCTCTCTGTGATATTCGACACGCTCCCATACACTGCTCTCTCTGTGATATTCGACACGCTCCCATACACTGCTCTCTCTGTGATATTCGACACGCTCCCATACACTGCTCTCTCTGTGATATTCGACACGCTCCCATACACTGCTCTCTCTGTGATATTCGACACGCTCCCATACACTGCTCTCTCTGTGATATTCGACACGCTCCCATACACTGCTCTCTCTCTGATATTCGACACACTCCCATACACTGCTCTCTCTCTGATATTCGACACGCTCCCATACACTTCTCTCTCTCCCATACACTGCTCTCCCTCTAAGATCTCTGGTCTTAGTTCTTTACCTTCCCACGATGCTTCATTCTTCTCTGTCTACCTACCTTTAATAAGCTGCTGTAGAACAGAGGTCACCCCCCCCCCCCTCGCTACTCTCTACCTCACCCTCAGTGATGTGAAATCATCCGCAGTTCTGTGTACGGCCGTGTCCAAAAATATACACTATGCCCTATATAGTGCACTACCAGGGCCTGGGTCAAAAGTAGTGCACTATTTAGAGAATAGCTTACCGTTTGGGACGCACTCGAGTTGAAAGGATTCCACTTAGCTGAGCAGGAGAGAGAGATTTTCAGAGTTCACCGAGAGACACATTATACTGGGAGTCAGTCAGGTGCTGCTCTCATGCATACCAGGCCTGGCTACAGTCCTGGCTACAGTCCTGGTTACAGGCCTGGCTACAGTCCTGGCTACAGTCCAGGCTATAGTCCTGGTTATAGTCCTGGCTACAGTCCTGGCTCCTGGCTATGGTCCTGGCTAGAGTCATGGCTAGAGTCCTGGCTAGAGTCCTGGCTATAGTCCTGGCTACAGTCCTGGCTACAGTCCTGGCTATAGTCCTGGCTACAGTCCTGGCTAGGGTCCTGGCTATAGTCCTGGCTACAGTCCTGGCTAGGGTCCTGGCTATAGTCCTGGCTACAGTCCTGGCTAGGGTCCTGGCTATAGTCCTGGCTACAGTCCTGGCTAGGGTCCTGGCTATAGTCCTGGCTACAGTCCTGGCTAGGGTCCTGGCTATAGTCCTGGCTACAGTCCTGGCTAGGGTCCTGGCTATAGTCCTGGTTACAGGCTGGCTACAGTCCTGGCTATAGTCCTGGCTATAGTCCTGGTTACAGGCTGGCTACAGTCCTGGCTATAGTCCTGGCTACAGTCCTGGCTATAGTCCTGGCTATAGTCCTGGTTACAGGCTGGCTACAGTCCTGGCTATAGTCCTGGCTAGGGTCCTGGCTATAGTCCTGGCTACAGTCCTGGCTAGGGTCCTGGCTATAGTCCTGGCTAGGGTCCTGGCTAGGGTCCTGGCTATAGTCCTGGCTAGGGTCCTGGCTATAGTCCTGGCTAGGGTCCTGGCTACAGTCCTGGCTAGGGTCCTGGCTATAGTCCTGGCTACAGTCCTGGCTAGGGTCCTGGCTATAGTCCTGGCTACAGTCCTGGCTAGGGTCCTGGCTATAGTCCTGGCTACAGTCCTGGCTAGGGTCCTGGCTATAGTCCTGGCTAGGGTCCTGGCTATAGTCCTGGCTAGGGTCCTGGCTACAGTCCTGGCTAGGGTCCTGGCTATAGTCCTGGCTATAGTCCTGGCTAGGGTCCTGGCTATAGTTCTGGCTACAGTCCTGGCTCCTGGCTATAGTCCTGGTTATAGTCCTGGCTATAGTCCTGGTTACAGGCAGGCTAGAGTCCTGGCTAGAGTCCTGGCTAGAGTCCTGGCTAGAGTCCTGGCTCCTGGCTATATTCCTGGTTATAGTCCTGGCTATAGTCCTGGCTCCTGGCTAGAGTCCTGGCTACAGTCCTGGCTAGAGTCCTGGCTAGAGTCCTGGCTATAGTCCTGGCTCCTGGCTAGAGTCCTGGCTACAGTCCTGGCTACAGTCCTGGCTAGAGTCCTGGCTATAGTCCTGGCTATAGTCCTGGCTCCTGGCTACAGTCCTGGCTAGAGTCCTGGCTAGAGTCCTGGCTACAGTCCTGGCTACAGTCCTGGCTACAGTCCTGGCTACAGTCCTGGCTACAGTCCTGGCTAGAGTCCTGGCTACAGTCCTGGCTAGAGTCCTGGCTAGAGTCCTGGCTATAGTCCTGGCTATAGTCCTGGCTCCTGGCTACAGTCCTGGCTAGAGTCCTGGCTAGAGTCCTGGCTACAGTCCTGGCTACAGTCCTGGCTACAGTCCTGGCTACAGTCCTGGCTACAGTCCTGGCTAGAGTCCTGGCTACAGTCCTGGCTAGAGTCCTGGCTAGAGTCCTGGCTAGAGTCCTGGCTATAGTCCTGGCTCCTGGCTACAGTCCTGGCTACAGTCCTGGCTACAGTCCTGGCTAGAGTCCTGGCTACAGTCCTGGCTAGAGTCCTGGCTCCTGGCTATATTCCTGGTTATAGTCCTGGCTATAGTCCTGGCTCCTGGCTACAGTCCTGGCTAGAGTCCTGGCTACAGTCCTGGCTAGAGTCCTGGCTAGAGTCCTGGCTAGAGTCCTGGCTATAGTCCTGGCTCCTGGCTACAGTCCTGGCTACAGTCCTGGCTACAGTCCTGGCTAGAGTCCTGGCTAGAGTCCTGGCTAGAGTCCTGGCTATAGTCCTGGCTATAGTCCTGGCTACAGTCCTGTCTCCTGGCTATAGTCCTGGCTACAGTCCTGGCTACAGTCCTGGCTAGAGTCAGATATTCAGTACGTAGGGTACATCACTCAAAGTCAACAAAACAAAGGAGATGATCGTGGAGGTCAGGAAACAGCAGAGGGAGCAACCCACGATCCACATCGACGGGACAGCAGTGAAGGTGGAATGTTTGAGGTTCCTCAGCATACACATCACCGACACACTGAAATGGTCCACCGACACACTGAAATGGTCCACCGACACACTGAAATGGTCCACCGACACACTGAAATGGTCCACCGACACACTGAAATGGTCCACCGACACACTGAAATGGTCCACCGACACAGACAGTGTGGTGAAGAAGGCGCAGCCCAGATAATCCATCCACCTGACAGGTGTGGCATATCATGAAGATAATCCATCCACCTGACAGGTGTGACATATCATGAAGATAATCCATCCACCTGACAGGTGTGGCATATCATGAAGATAATCCATCCACCTGACAGGTGTGACATATCATGAAGATAATCCATCCACCTGACAGGTGTGACATATCATGAAGATAATCCATCCACCTGACAGGTGTGACATATCATGAAGATAATCCATCCACCTGACAGGTGTGGCATATCATGAAGATAATCCATCCACCTGACAGGTGTGGCATATCATGAAGATAATCCATCCACCTGACAGGTGTGGCATATCATGAAGATAATCCATCCACCTGACAGGTGTGGCATATCATGAAGATAATCCATCCACCTGACAGGTGTGACATATCATGAAGATAATCCATCCACCTGACAGGTGTGGCATATCATGAAGATAATCCATCCACCTGACAGGTGTGGCATATCATGAAGATAATCCATCCACCTGACAGGTGTGGCATATCATGAAGATAATCCATCCACCTGACAGGTGTGGCATATCATGAAGATAATCCATCCACCTGACAGGTGTGGCATATCATGAAGATAATCCACCCACCTGACAGGTGTGGCATATCATGAAGATAATCCATCCACCTGACAGGTGTGGCATATCATGAAGATAATCCATCCACCTGACAGGTGTGGCATATCATGAAGATAATCCATCCACCTGACAGGTGTGGCATATCATGAAGATAATCCATCCACCTGACAGGTGTGGCATATCATGAAGATAATCCATCCACCTGACAGGTGTGGCATATCATGAAGATAATCCATCCACCTGACAGGTGTGGCATATCATGAAGATAATCCATCCACCTGACAGGTGTGGCATATCATGAAGATAATCCATCCACCTGACAGGTGTGACATATCATGAAGATAATCCATCCACCTGACAGGTGTGACATATCATGAAGATAATCCATCCACCTGACAGGTGTGGCATATCAGGAAAATAATCAGGAGTCACAATATTTCAGTTGAACCCTCCAGGCGCTGTGCTCTGTCCCAGTAAAGATTTTTATTTAACTATGCAAGTCAGTTAAGTACAAATTCTTATTTTACAATGGCGGCCTACACCGGCCAAACCCGGACAACGTTGGACCAATTGTGCGCCGCCTTATGGGACTCCCAATCACGGCCGGTTGTGATACAGCCTGGATTCGAACCAGGGTGTCTGTAGTGACGCCTCTAGCACTGAGATGCAGTGCCTTTGACCGCTGTACCACTCGGGAGCTCATGTGATGTTCTCCTCTACACCCTGGCATGCAGGCAGCAGCCATTAGACCAGAGACCCTGGCTTGTGACCCAAAAGGCACCCTATTCCCTATATAGAGCCCTATGGGCCCTTGTCAAGTGTAGTGTACTATATAAGGTATTGGGTGCCGTTAGGGACACAGTCCTTGTGCCTGCTGGACATCCTCCCTGCATGCCTGGGTCTGTGTGTGTGATGTCAGAGCTGTAGTCGTGCAGAGCAGGTGACTGCTGCAACTCAGTGGGATCCTTTGTTTCTGCAGCTCTGACAACTCTGTGGTATGTACCCAAAGAGATGCTTCACCACACAGTCAAGGCATAGATACTGTATCATTCTTATGGTTGAAAAATTCTGCCAACTTTTCCAAAATTCAAAGGTTTTCCAGAAATCCCGGTTGGAATATTCCTGGAATAAATGAGGGGAATAAGCAAGAAATCCAGTAAATCCTCTTTCCACGATTTTTTTCAAAACCTTTTTTGAAAGTTTCCAGAACTGTACAACCCTACATTACAGCTAGATAACAGCTGTTTGGTAATAGATAGATGATGTCTCTTTTTCATGCAGAGGGTGAATTAGATTTGTTGTAGACCAAAACGTATTGCCTGAGAAGCCAAAAGTAATTAGTTGTTGGAAGTTTTAACAAATGTCTTTAGGCCTCGAGCTCTGTTCGTCTGGTTGACTGAGTTTTTAGTCCCGGATGTCAGGATATGCCAACCCTGGTCTGACCCTGTAGTTCTGAGCAACACACAGGGTTTATATGCTGGGCTGATGTCATGTCTCAGCTCTGCAGGAACTTCCACAATCCACCTCATGGCCTTCTTTCTAGGTATATGGGTTTTGTGAAAACTTATCTAGAAGCTTTTTAGTCTCTGACCTGTGTGCTTTGAGGAGGTTTGGGTAAGTTAGGCTGGGTTGATCATAGGGTGGGTCTTTAATGGCACCCTGTAGAGCCCTATGAGCTCTGATCAAAGGTAGTGCACTATATAGGGAATAGGGTGCCAGCCCTGGTCAGAGGTAGTGCACTATATAGGGAATAGGGTGCCAGCCCTGGTCAGAGGTCGTGCACTATATAGCGGATAGGGTGCTAGCCCTGGTCAGAGGTCGTGCACTATATAGGGAATAGGGTGCTAGCCCTGGTCAGAGGTAGTGCACAATATAGGGGATAGGGTGCCAGCCCTGGTCAGAGGTAGTGCACTATATAGGGAATAGGGTGCCAGTCCTGGTCAGAGGTCGTGCACTATATAGCGGATAGGGTGCTAGCCCTGGTCAGAGGTCGTGCACTATATAGGGAATAGGGTGCCAGCCCTGGTCAGAGGTAGTGCACAATATAGGGGATAGGGTGCCAGCCCTGGTCAGAGGTCGTGCACTATATAGGGAATAGGGTGCTAGCCCTGGTCAGAGGTCGTGCACTATATAGGGGATAGGGTGCCAGCCCTGGTCAGAGGTAGTGCACTATATAGGGAATAGGGTGCCAGCCCTGGTCAGAGGTAGTGCACTATATAGGGGATAGGGTGCCAGCCCTGGTCAGAGGTAGTGCACTATATAGGGAATAGGGTGCCAGCCCTGGTCAGAGGTAGTGCACTATATAGGGGATAGGGTGCCAGCCCTGGTCAGAGGTAGTGCACTATATAGCGGATAGGGTGCCAGCCCTGGTCAGAGGTAGTGCACTATATAGGGAATAGGGTGCCATTTGGGATGCAGCTACTGGCTGGGGTGAGACAAGGTTAGATGAGGTAAAATAACGAGGTAAGGTTACATGACATAAAATGATGAGACGAGGTTAGATGATGTAAAATAACGAGACGAGGTTAGATGACGTAAAATGATGAGACGAGGGTAGATGATGTAAAATGATGAGACGAGGTAAGATGACGTAAAATGATGAGACGAGGTTAGATGACGTAAAATGATGAGACGAAGGTAGATGGCGTAAAATGATGAGACGAGGGTAGATGGCGTAAAATGATGAGACGAGGTTAGATGGCGTAAAATGATGAGACGAGGGTAGATGGCGTAAAATGATGAGACGAGGGTAGATGGCGTAAAATGATGAGACGAGGTTAGATGACGTAAAATGATGAGACGAGGTTAGATGGCGTAAAATGATGAGACGAGGTTAGATGACGTAAAATGATGAGACGAGGGTAGATGGCGTAAAATGATGAGACGAGGTTAGATGGCGTAAAATGATGAGACGAGGTTAGATGACGTAAAATGATGAGACGAGGTTAGATGGCGTAAAATGATGAGACGAGGTTAGATGGCGTAAAATGATGAGACGAGGTTAGATGGCGTAAAATGATGAGACGAGGTTAGATGGCGTAAAATGATGAGACGAGGGTAGATGGCGTAAAATGATGAGACGAGGTTAGATGACGTAAAATGATGAGACGAGGTTAGATGGCGTAAAATGATGAGACGAGGTTAGATGGCGTAAAATGATGAGACGAGGGTAGATGACGTAAAATGATGAGACGAGGTTAGATGACGTAAAATGATGAGACGAGGGTAGATGGCGTAAAATGATGAGACGAGGTTAGATGGCGTAAAATGATGAGACGAGGTTAGATGGCGTAAAATGATGAGACGAGGTTAGATGACGTAAAATGATGAGACGAGGTTAGATGGTGTAAAATGATGAGACGAGGGTAGATGACGTAAAATGATGAGACGAGGTTAGATGACGTAAAATGATGAGACGAGGGTAGATGACGTAAAATGATGAGACGAGGTTAGATGACGTAAAATGATGAGACGAGGTTAGATGACGTAAAATGATGAGACGAGGGTAGATGGCGTAAAATGATGAGACGAGGTTAGATGACGTAAAATGATGAGACGAGGTTAGATGGCGTAAAATGATGAGACGAGGGTAGATGGCGTAAATGTCAAGGCCACATGTCGATTAATGGTCCAAACAGACCAGTCAAGGAAAGAGAATTAAGATTGGTATCTCTGGTTATCTGGACATGAAATGCTCACTGCAAGGACAGAGAGAAGGACAAGGAGAGTGTTTCACTTTTAATTTGTTGTTCTCATTACTATACAGTATTTCCACACAAATAGTAAGAAAGGGTTGGGTTTATTCAGACCAACTGCCAGGCAGTTGATGGTTGACTGTTTAAGCCAAATACACAGCCACATTCAGGCCTGTAAAATGCCTCCCTCCCAATACTGAACAGTCAAGGAACTAGTAACTTGCATATTAACTGTATGTGGATTACACTTCATGGAAATGTGATTGATATTAGACAAACATTTTAACTATGTGGTTTGGCAATGCATTTCTTAGAATTAGGGGACTTAGTTCTAATATCTCTACTAGAGTGGAGAGGTGTGGGTAGGGAGTAACGAAGGAGAGGAGGGGAGGAATGAGGAGGGGTGTGGGTAGGGAGTAACGAAGGAGAGGAGGGGAGGAATGAGGAGGGGTGTGGGTAGGGAGTAACGAAGGAGAGGAGGGGAGGAATGAGGAGGGGTGTGGGTAGGGAGTAACGAAGGAGAGGAGGGGAGGAATGAGGAGGGGTGTGGGTAGGGAGTAACGAAGGAGAGGAGGGGAGGAATGAGGAGGGGTGTGGGTAGGGAGTAATGAAGGAGAGGAGGGGAGGAATGAGGAGGGGTGTGGGTAGGGAGTAACGAAGGAGAGGAGGGGAGGAATGAGGAGAGGTGTGGGTAGGGAGTCACGAAGGAGAGGAGGGGAGGAATGAGGAGAGGTGTGGGTAGGGAGTAACGAAGGAGAGGAGGGGAGGAATGAGGAGGGGTGTGGGTAGGGAGTAACGAAGGAGAGGAGGGGAGGAATGAGGAGAGGTGTGGGTAGGGAGTAACGAAGGAGAGGAGGGGAGGAATGAGGAGAGGTGTGGGTAGGGAGTAACGAAGGAGAGGAGGGGAGGAATGAGGAGGGGTGTGGGTAGGGAGTAACGAAGGAGAGGAGGGGAGGAATGAGGAGGGGTGTGGGTAGGGAGTAACGAAGGAGAGGAGGGGAGGAATGAGGAGGGGTGTGGGTAGGGAGTAACGAAGGAGAGGAGGGGAGGAATGAGGAGGGGTGTGGGTAGGGAGTAACGAAGGAGAGGAGGGGAGGAATGAGGAGGGGTGTGGGTAGGGAGTAACGAAGGAGAGGAGGGGAGGAATGAGGAGGGGTGTGGGTAGGGAGTAACGAAGGAGAGGAGGGGAGGAATGAGGAGGGGTGTGGGTAGGGAGTAACGAACGAGAGGAGGGGAGGAATGAGGAGGGGTGTGGGTAGGGAGTAACGAACAACAGGAGGGAGGAAGGGAGGAGGGAGGAAGGGAGGCAGGAGGGAGGGATGGAGGGGGGAGGGAGGCAGGGAGGGGGGAAGGAGGGACCCTTCAGAGGAGCCTTTCCCTTCTACTTTCCTCCTCTTCTCCTCCTGGACTAGGAGAGATAGCAGCTCCTCCTCTTCTCCTCCTGGACTAGGAGAAATAGCAGCTCCTCCTCTGCTCCTCCTGGACTAGGAGAGATAGCACCTCCTCCTCTTCTCCTCCTGGACTAGGAGAGATAGCACCTCCTCCTCTTCTCCTTCTGGACTAAGAGAGATAGCAGCTCCTCCTCTTCTCCTCCTGGACTAGGAGAGATAGCAGCTCCTCCTCTTCTCCTCCTGGACTAGGAGAGATAGCAGCTCCTCTTCTCCTCCTGGACTAGGAGAGATAGCAGCTCCTCCTCTTCTCCTCCTGGACTAGGAGAGATAGCACCTCCTCCTCTTCTCCTCCTGGACTAGGAGAGATAGCAGCTCCACCTCTTCTCCTCCTGGACTAGGAGAGATAGCACCTCCTCCTCTTCTCCTCCTGGACTAGGAGAGATTGCAGCTCCACCTTTCCCTCTCGTTCCACCCAACACTCCCAGTGGATAAGGAACAGAGCAGGACTGCCTTACCTCACACACCAAGACAGAAACAACATCACTAAACTGGGGTTTTTTATGGGACAGTCCACATTTGTTGTTAGTTTTATCCGGGCACCTTCATCCTACCTATCATCAACACCATCACTATCAACAGAATTGCGCCTCACAGCATACAATTCTAAAGGTAAGATTTAAAAAAATATATATAATAATGTTTTTGTCATTCCATATGTGTAATCCGTGTCCTGTATCAGGTGACCATTATCAAACAGTTTAGATGAGGTTTAAAGGTTTAAATGTTTAAATGTTATATGCGTTCTAAAACCTTCAAAGCACTGCGTATGCATATTTTTGTTCCATGAATAATCAACAGAACATTACTATTAATGAAATCTGTAATGTATTGTGTTTGGAAACATTAACATTGCTTACTATGTTTTGTAGTTAGAGTCAATGAACACAGTCATCACTGAGTTGTGTTGTAGTGAGTTTAGGAAGAGTAACTACAGTATAATACCGTGCCACTAAAACCCAGCTTGGGAACCTTTCACTAATCTCTGACAATGGGAGAAAGTGCCATTCATTGACAAACAGCAGACAATTCACACATTCTGTATTGCAACTGATTTTCTATTTTAATTTGATACAATTTCATTGCTAGACAGGTTGCGATCATTGCTCGGCTGGTTGATTTCTGAATGGTCTTAACCACATGCACCAGGAACAGTTTAGCTAAGCTAATGCCCAGATACAAACAAACACCTGTATGGTGTGGTACTAGTAGATCTGAATGGGGTGGTAGTAGGGTGTGGTACTAGTAGATCTGAATGGGGTGGTAGTAGGGTGTGGTAGTATGGTGTGGTACTAGTAGATCTGTATGGGGTGGTAGTATGGTGTGGTAGTATGGTGTGGTACTAGTAGATCTGTATGGGGTGGTAGTAGTAGATCTGTATGGGGTGGTAGTAGTAGATCTGTATGGGGTGGTAGTAGTAGATCTGTATGGTGTGGTAGTATGGTGTGGTAGTAGTAGATCTGTATGGGGTGGTAGTAGGGTGTGGTACTAGTAGATCTGTATGGTGTGGTACTAGTAGATCTGAATGTGGTGGTAGTAGGGTGTGGTACTAGTAGATCTGTATGGGGTGGTAGTAGGGTGTGGTACTAGTAGATCTGTATGGGGTGGTAGTAGGGTGTGGTACTAGTAGATCTGAATGGGGTGGTAGTAGGGTGTGGTACTAGTAGATCTGTATGGGGTGGTAGTAGTAGATCTGTATGGTGTGGTAGTATGGTGTGGTAGTAGTAGATCTGTATGGGGTGGTAGTAGGGTGTGGTAGTAGTAGATCTGTATGGGGTGGTAGTATGGTGTGGTAGTATGGTGTGGTACTAGTAGATCTGAATGGGGTGGTAGTAGGGTGTGGTAGTAGTAGATCTGTATGGGGTGGTAGTAGGGTGTGGTACTAGTAGATCTGAATGGGGTGGTAGTAGGGTGTGGTACTAGTAGATCTGTATGGGGTGGTAGTAGGGTGTGGTACTAGTAGATCTGAATGGGGTGGTAGTAGTAGATCTGTATGGGGTGGTAGTAGGGTGTGGTAGTATGGTGTGATAGTATGGTGTGGTACTAGTAGATCTGAATGGGGTGGTAGTAGGGTGTGGTACTAGTAGATCTGTATGGTGTGGTAGTATGGTGTGGTAGTAGTAGATCTGTATGGGGTGGTAGTAGTAGATCTGTATGGGGTGGTAGTAGGGTGTGGTAGTATGGTGTGGTAGTATGGTGTGGTACTAGTAGATCTGTATGGGGTGGTAGTAGGGTGTGGTACTAGTAGATTTGTATGGGGTGGTAGTAGGGTGTGGTACTAGTAGATCTGAATGGGGTGGTAGTAGGGTGTGGTAGTAGTAGATCTGTATGGGGTGGTAGTAGGGTGTGGTAGTAGTAGATCTGTATGGGGTGGTAGTAGGGTGTGGTACTAGTAGATCTGAATGGGGTGGTAGTAGGGTGTGGTACTAGTAGATCTGAATGGGGTGGTAGTAGGGTGTGGTAGTAGTAGATCTGTATGGGGTGGTAGTAGTAGATCTGTATGGGGTGATAGTATGGTGTGGTAGTAGGGTGTGGTAGTAGTAGATCTGTATGGGGTGGTAGTAGTAGATCTGTATGGGGTGGTAGTAGGGTGTGGTAGTAGAAGATCTGTATGGTGTGGTAGTATGGTGTGGTAGTAGTAGATCTGTATTGTGTGGTAGTATGGTGTGGTACTAGTAGATCTGAATGGGGTGGTAGTAGGGTGTGGTAGTAGTAGATCTGTATTGTGTGGTAGTATGGTGTGGTACTAGTAGATCTGAATGTGGTGGTAGTATGGTGTGGTAGTATGGTGTGGTAGTATGGTGTGGTACTAGTAGATCTGTATGGGGTGGTAGTAGGGTGTGGTACTAGTAGATTTGTATGGGGTGGTAGTAGGGTGTGGTACTAGTAGATCTGAATGGGGTGGTAGTAGGGTGTGGTAGTAGTAGATCTGTATGGGGTGGTAGTAGGGTGTGGTACTAGTAGATTTGTATGGGGTGGTAGTAGGGTGTGGTACTAGTAGATCTGAATGGGGTGGTAGTAGGGTGTGGTAGTAGTAGATCTGTATGGGGTGGTAGTATGGTGTGGTAGTATGGTGTGGTAGTAGAAGATCTGTATGGTGTGGTAGTATGGTGTGGTAGTAGTAGATCTGTATTGTGTGGTAGTATGGTGTGGTACTAATAGATCTGAATGGGGTGGTAGTAGGGTGTGGTAGTAGTAGATCTGTATGGGGTGGTAGTAGTAGATCTGTATGGGGTGGTAGTATGGGGTGGTAGTAGTGGATCTGTATGGTGTGGTAGTATGTTGTGGTAGTAGTAGATCTGTATGGTGTGGTAGTATGGTGTGGTACTAGTAGATCTGTATGGTGTGGTAGTAGGGTGTAGTACTAGTAGATCTGCATGGTGTGGTAGTATGGTGTGGTAGTAGTCGATCTGTATGGTGTGGTACTAGTAGATATGTATGGTGTGGTAGTAGGGTGTAGTACTAGTAGATCTGTATGGTGTGGTAGTATGGTGTGGTAGTAGTCGATCTGTATGGTGTGGTACTAGTAGATCTGTATGGTGTGGTAGTATGGTGTGGTAGTAGTAGATCTGTATGGTGTGGTAGTATGGTGTGGTACTAGTAGATCTGTATGGTGTGGTAGTATGGTGTGGTAGTAGAAGATCTGTATGGTGTGGTAGTAGTAGATCTGTATGGTGTGGTAGCAGTATATCTGTATGGTGTGGTAGTATGGTGTGGTAGTAGTAGATCTGTATGCTGTGGTAGTACGGTGTGGTAGTATGGTGTGGTAGTAGTAGATCTGTATGGTGTGGTAGTATGGTGTGGTAGTAGTAGATCTGTATGGTGTGGTAGTATGGTGTGGTAGTATGGGGTGGTAGTAGTAGATCTGTATGGTGTGGTAGTACGGTGTGGTAGTATGGTGTGGTAGTAGTAGATCTGTATGGTGTGGTAGTATGGTGTGGTAGCAGTAGATCTGTATGGTGTGGTAGTAGTATATCTGTATGGTGTGGTAGCAGTAGATCTGTCTGGTGTGGTAGTAGTATATCTGTATGGTGTGGTAGTATGGTGTGGTAGCAGTAGATCTGTCTGGTGTGGTAGTAGTATATCTGTATGGTGTGGTAATATGGTGTGGTACTAGTAGATCTGTATGGTGTGGTAGTATGGTGTGGTAGTAGTAGATCTGTATGGGGTGGTACTAGTAGATCTGTATGGTGTGGTAGTAGTAGATCTGTATGGTGTGGTAGTATGGTGTGGTACTAGTAGATCTGTATTGTGTGGTAGTAGTAGATCTGTATGGGGTGGTAGTAGGGTGTGGTAGTAGTAGATCTGTATGGGGTGGTAGTAGGGTGTGTTAGTAGTAGATCTGTATGGTGTGGTAGTAGTAGATCTGTACGGTGTGGTAGTAGAAGATCTGTATGGTGTGGTAGTATGGTGGTAGTATGGTGTGGTAGTAGTAGATCTGTTTGGTGTGGTAGTATGGTGTGGTAGTAGTCGATCTGTATGGTGTGGTACTACTAGATCTGTATGGTGTGGTAGTATGGTGTAGTAGTAGTATATCTGTATGGTGTGGTAGTATGGTGTGGTAGCAGTAGATCTGTCTGGTGTGGTAGTAGTATATCTGTATGGTGTGGTAGTATGGTGTGGTAGCAGTAGATCTGTCTGGTGTGGTAGTAGTAGATCTGTATGGTGTGGTAGTATGGTGTGGTAGTAGTAGATCTGTATGGTGTGGTACTAGTAGATCTGTATGGTGTGGTAGTAGTAGATCTGTATGGTGTGGTAGTATGGTGTGGTAGTAGTGGATCTGTATGGTGTGGTAGTATAGTGTGGTAGTAGTAGATCTGTATGGGGTGGTAGTAGGGTGTGGTAGTAGTAGATCTGTATGGGGTGGTAGTAGGGTGTGGTAGTAGTAGATCTGTATGGTGTGGTAGTAGTAGATCTGTACGGTGTGGTAGTACGGTGTGGTAGTATGGTGTGGTAGTAGTAGATCTGTATGGTGTGGTAGTATGGTGTGGTAGCAGTAGATCTGTATGGTGTGGTAGTAGTATATCTGTATGGTGTGGTAGTATGGTGTGGTAGCAGTAGATCTGTCTGGTGTGGTAGTAGTATATCTGTATGGTGTGGTAGTATGGTGTGGTAGCAGTAGATCTGTCTGGTGTGGTAGTAGTATATCTGTATGGTGTGGTAGTATGGTGTGGTAGCAGTAGATCTGTCTGGTGTGGTAGTAGTATATCTGTATGGTGTGGTAATATGGTGTGGTACTAGTAGATCTGTATGGTGTGGTAGTATGGTGTGGTAGTAGTAGATCTGTATGGGGTGGTACTAGTAGATCTGTATGGTGTGGTAGTAGTAGATCTGTATGGTGTGGTGGTATGGTGTGGTACTAGTAGATCTGTATTGTGTGGTAGTAGTAGATCTGTATGGGGTGGTAGTAGGGTGTGGTAGTAGTAGATCTGTATGGGGTGGTAGTAGGGTGTGGTAGTAGTAGATCTGTATGGTGTGGTAGTAGTAGATCTGTACGGTGTGGTAGTAGAAGATCTGTATGGTGTGGTAGTATGGTGGTAGTATGGTGTGGTAGTAGTAGATCTGTTTGGTGTGGTAGTATGGTGTGTTAGTAGTCGATCTGTATGGTGTGGTACTACTAGATCTGTATGGTGTGGTAGTATGGTGTAGTAGTAGTATATCTGTATGGTGTGGTAGTATGGTGTGGTAGCAGTAGATCTGTCTGGTGTGGTAGTAGTAATATAATAATAATAATAATAATATAATAATAATAATAATAATAATAATATATCCCATTTAGCAGACGCTTTTGTCCAAAGCGACTTACAAGTCGGCTGGGGCCACTACTTTTTTACATATGGGTGGCCCCAGCGGGAATCGAACCCACGACGCTTGGCGTTGCAAGCGCCATGCTCTACCGACTGAGCCACACCGACTGGTGTGGTAGTATATCTGTATGGTGTGGTAGTATGGTGTGGTAGCAGTAGATCTGTCTGGTGTGGTAGTAGTAGATCTGTATGGTGTGGTAGTATGGTGTGGTAGTAGTATATCTGTATGGTGTGGTAGTATGGTGTGGTAGCAGTAGATCTGTCTGGTGTGGTAGTAGTATATCTGTATGGTGTGGTAATATGGTGTGGTACTAGTAGATCTGTATGGTGTGGTAGTATGGTGTGGTAGTAGTAGATCTGTATGGTGTGGTACTAGTAGATCTGTATGGTGTGGTAGTAGTAGATCTGTATGGTGTGGTAGTATGGTGTGGTAGTAGTGGATCTGTATGGTGTGGTAGTATGGTGTGGTAGTAGTAGATCTGTATGGGGTGGTAGTAGGGTGTGGTAGTAGTAGATCTGTATGGGGTGGTAGTAGGGTGTGGTAGTAGTAGATCTGTATGGTGTGGTAGTAGTAGATCTGTACGGTGTGGTAGTAGAAGATCTGTATGGTGTGGTAGTATGGTGGTAGTATGGTGTGGTAGTAGTAGATCTGTTTGGTATGGTAGTATGGCGTTGTAGTATGGTGGTGTGGTAGTATGGTGTGGTAGTAGTCGATCTGTATGGTGTGGTACTAGTATATCTGTATGGTGTGGTAGTATGGTGTGGTAGTAGTATATCTGTATGGTGTGGTAGTATGGTGTGGTAGTAGTAGATCTGTATGGTGTGGTAGTATGGTGTGGTAGTAGTAGATCTGTATGGTGTGGTAGTATGGTGTGGTAGTAGTAGATCTGTATGGTGTGGTAGTATGGTGTTGTAGTAGTATACCTGTATGGTGTGGTAGTATGGTGTGGTACTAGTTGATCTGTATGGTGTGGTGGTATGGTGTGGTAGTATGATGTGGTAGTATGGTCTGGTAGTATGGTGTGGTAGTAGTAGATCTGTATGGTGTGGTAGTATGGTGTGGTAGTAGTATATCTGTATGGTGTGGTAGTATGGTGTGGTAGTATGGTGTGGTAGTATGGTGTGGTAGTAGTAGAGCTGTATGGTGTGGTAGTATGGTGTGGTAGTAGTAGATCTGTATGGTGTGGTAGTATGGTGTGGTAGTATGGTGTGGTAGTAGAAGATCTATATGGTGTGGTAGTATGGTGTGGTAGTGTGGTGTGGTAGTATGGTGTGGTAGTAGTAGATCTATATGGTGTGGTAGTAGAAGATCTGTATGGTGTGGTAGTATGGTGTGGTAGTAGTAGATCTGTATGGTGTGGTAGAATGGTGTGGTAGTAGTATACCTGTATGGTGTGGTAGTATGGTGTGGTACTAGTTGATCTGTATGGTGTGGTTCTTATGGTTTGGTGGTATGGTGTGGTAGTATGATGTGGTAGTATGGTCTGGTAGTATGGTGTGGTAGTAGTAGATCTGTATGGTGTGGTAGTATGGTGTGGTAGTAGTATATCTGTATGGTGTGGTAGTATGGTGTGGTAGTATGGTGTGGTAGTAGTAGAGCTGTATGGTGTGGTAGTATGGTGTGGTAGTAGTAGATATGTATGGTGTGGTAGTATGGTGTGGTAATGACTTAAATGTAAATGTAAATGTAGTATGGTGTGGTAGTAAAAGATCTATATGGTGTGGTAGTATGGTGTGGTAGTGTGGTGTGGTAGTATGGTGTGGTAGTAGTAGATCTATATGGTGTGGTAGTAGAAGATCTGTATGTTGTGGTAGTATGGTGTGGTAGTAGTAGATCTGTTTGGTATGGTAGTATGGTGGGGTGGTATGCTGTGGTAGTATGGTGTGGTACTAGTATATCTGTATGGTGTGGTGGTATGGTTTGGTGGTATGGTGTGGTAGTATGATGTGGTAGTATGGTCTGGTAGTATGGTGTGGTAGTAGTAGATCTGTATGGTGTGGTAGTATGGTGTGTTAGTAGTAGATCTGTATGGGGTGGTAGTATGGTGTGGTATTATTGTGTCGTAGTATGGTGTGGTAGTAGTAGATCTGTATGGTGTGGTAGTATGGTGTGGTACTTGTAGATCTGTATGGTGTGGTGGTATGGTAGTATGGTGTGGTAGTAGTGGATCTATATGGTGTGGTAGTATGGTGTGGTAGTAGTGGATCTGTATGGGGTGGTAGTATGGTGTGGTAGTAGTAGATCTGTATGGGGTGGTAGTAGGGTGTGGTAGTAGTAGATCTGTATGGGGTGGTAGTATGGTGTGGTAGTAGTAGATCTGTATGGGGTGGTAGTATGGTGTGGTACTAGTAGATCTGTATGGTGTGGTAGTAGTAGATCTGTATGGTGTGGTAGTAGTAGATCTGTATGGTGTGGTGGTAGTATATCTCTATGGTGTGGTGGTATGGTGTGGTAGTATGGTGTGGTAGCAGTAGATCTATATGGTGTGGTAGTATGGTAGTAGTAGATCTGTATGGTGTGGTAGTATGGTGTGGTGTGGTAGTAGTAGATCTATATGGTGTGGTAGTATGGTGTGGTACTAGTTGATCTGTATGTTGTGGTAGTATGGTAGTAGTAGATCTGTATGGTGTGGTAGTATGGTGTGGTACTAGTAGATCTGTATGGTGTGGTGGTATGGTGTGGTGTGGTAGTAGTAGATCTATATGGTGTGGTAGTATGGTGTGGTAGTAGTAAATCTATCTGGTGTGGTAGTATGGTGTGGTAGTATGGTATGGTAGTATGGCGTGTCCACAAGGATGTCACATTACTAGAGGCTGAGGGCCAGCCAGGTGGTCATGTGACGTGACTTCTCTCTGCCTCAGGGGGCCTCGGCTGAGAGGGCGGAGTTTCTGAATGAGGACCAAGTGTGCATGCAGACACACAATGGTAGTAGCTGATTGTTGTGATCACATGATGGGGCAGCCCATGTCTAGACCACATGGATCAGCTTATGATTCCCCTGGGGATCTCACACAGTCAGATTTCCAGGCTCATTATACCTGCCAGCCCACAATTCTCTAACAATACTTAATTGGCAGTCTCACATAGGCAGGCCTCTCTCTCTGTTAACTCTCAGGCAGGCCTCTCTCTCTGTAACCTCTAGTCTAGGGTAGGCTTCTCTCTCTGTAAACTCTAGTCTAGGGCAGGCCTCTCTCTCTGTTAACTCTTGTCTAGGGAAGGCCTCTCTCTGTAAACTCTAGTCGAGGGCTGGACTCTCTGTTAACTCTAGTCTAGGGCATGCCTCTCTCTGTTAACTCTAGTCTAGAGCAGGCCTATTTCTCTGTAACCTCTAGTCTAGGGTAGGCCTCTCTCTCTGTAAACTCTAGTCTAGGGCAGGCCTCTCTCTCTGTTAACTCTTGTCTACGGAAGGCCTCTCTCTGTAAACTCTAGTCGAGGGCTGGACTCTCTGTAAACTCTAGTCTAGGGCATGCCTCTCTCTGTAAACTCTAGTCTAGGGCAGGCCTCTCTCTCTGTAAATTCTAGTCTAGGGCAGTCCTCTCTCTCTGTTAACTCTAGTCTAGGGCAGTCCTCTCTCTCTGTAAACTCTAGTCGAGGGCAGGCCTCTCTCTCTGTAAATTCTAGTCTAGGGCAGGCCTCTCTCTCTGTAAACTCTAGTCGAGGGCAGGCCTCTCTCTCTGTAAATTCTAGTCTAGGGCAGGCCTCTCTGTAAATTCTAGTCTAGGGTAGTCCTCTCTCTCTCTGTTAACTCTAGTCTAGGGAAGGCCTCTCTCTCTGTAAACTCTAGTCTAGGGCAGGCCTCTCTCTTAACTCTAGTCTAGGGCAGGCCTCTCTCTGTAAACTCTAGTCTAGGGCAGGCCTCTCTCTTTGTAAATTCTAGTCAAGGGCTGTCCTCTCTCTCTGTAAACTCTAGTCTAGGGCAGGCCTATCTCTCTGTAAACTCTAGTCTAGGGCAGGCCTCTCTCTCTGTAAACTCTAGTCTAGGGCAGTCCTCTCTCTCTGTTAACTCTAGTCTAGGGCAGGCCTCTCTCTGTAAATTCTAGTCTAGGGCAGTCCTCTCTCTCTGTAAACTCTAGTCTAGGGCAGGCCTCTCTCTCTGTAAATTCTAGTCTAGGGCAGTCCTCTCTCTCTGTTAACTCTAGTCTAGGGCAGGCCTCTCTCTCTGTAAACTCTAGTCTAGTGCAGGCCTCTCTCTCTGTAAACTCTAGTCTAGGGCAGTCCTCTCTCTCTGTTAACTCTAGTCTAGGGCAGGCCTCTCTCTCTGTAAACTCTAGTCTAGGGCAGGCCTCTCTCTCTGTAAACTCTAGTCGAGGGCAGGCCTCTCTCTTAACTCTAGTCTAGGGCAGGCCTCTCTCTCTGTAAACTCTAGTCTAGTGCAGGCCTCTCTCTCTGTAATCTCTAGTCTAGGGCAGGCCTCTCTCTCTGTAAACTCTAGTCTAGTGCAGGCCTCTCTCTCTGTAATCTCTAGTCTAGGGCAGGCCTCTCTCTTTGTAAACTCTAGTCTAGGGCAGTCCTCTCTCTCTGTTAACTCTAGTCTAGGGCAGGCCTCTCTCTCTGTAAATTCTAGTCTAGTGCAGGCCTCTCTCTCTGTAATCTCTAGTCTAGGGCAGGCCTCTCTCTCTGTAAACTCTAGTCTAGTGCAGGCCTCTCTCTCTGTAATCTCTAATCTAGGGCAGGCCTCTCTCTTTGTAAACTCTAGTCTAGGGCAGGCCTCTCTCTCTGTAAATTCTAGTTTCGGGCAGTCCTCTCTCTCTGTAAACTCTAGTCAAGGGCATTGACCTCATCCCGTCAGTAGATGATGCCTGGCTATTCTTTAAAAGTGCTTTCCTCACCATCTTAAATAAGCACGCCCCATTCAAAAAAATTAGAACTAGGAATAGATATAGTCCTTGGTTCACTCCAGACATGTCTGCCCTTGACCAGCACAAAAACATCCTGTGGCGTTCTGCATTAGCATCAAATAGCCCCCGTGATATGCAACTTCTCAGGGAAGTTAGGAACAAATATACACAGGCAGTTAGAAAAGCTAAGGCTAGCTTTTTCAAACAGAAATTCGCATCCTGTAGTACTAACTCAAAAAAGTTCTGGGACACTGTAAAGTCCATGGAGAATAAGAGCACCTCCTCCCAGCTGCCCACTGCACTGCAGCTAGGAAACACTGTCACCACCGATAAATCCACTGTAATTGAGAATGTCAATAAGCATTTCTCTACGGCTGGCCATGCTTTCCACTTGGCTACCCCTACCCCCGCCAACTGCCCGGCACCCTCCACAGCAATCGGAGGGACTGTTGTCCGGTCCTCTGACAGTCTCTATGGGTGTGCCACAGGGTTCAATTCTCGGGCTGACTCTCTTTTCTGTATACATCAATGATGTTGCTCTTGCTACTGGTGATTCTCTGATCCACCTCTACGCAGACAACACCATTCTGTATACTTCTGGCCCCTCCTTGGACACTGTTAACTAGCCTCCAGACGAGCTTCAATGCCAAACAACTTCCGTGGCCTCCAACTGCTCTTAAATGCAAGTAAAACTAAATCCATGCTATTCAATCGATCGCTGCCCGTACCTGCTCGCACGTCCAGCATCACTACTCTGGACGGCTCTGACTTAGAATACGTGGACAACTACAAATACCTAGGTGTCTGGTTAGACTGTAAACTCTCCTTCCAGACTCACATTAAGCATCTCCAATCCAAAGTTAAATCTAGAATTGGCTTCCTATTTCGCATCAAAGCATCCTTCACTCATGCTGCCAAACATACCCTCGTAAAACTGACTATCCTACCGATCCTCGACTTCGGTGATGTCATCTATAAAATAGCCTCCAACACTCTACTCAACAAACTGGATGCAGTCTATCACAGTGCCATCCGTTTTGTCACCAATGCACCATATACTACCCACCACTGCGACCTGTACGCTCTAGTTGGCTGGCCCTCGCTTCATACTCGTCGCCAAACCCACTGGCTCCAGGTCATCTACAAGTCTCTGCTAGGTAAAGCCTCGCCTTATCTCCGCTCACTGGTCACCATAGCAGCACCCACTCGTAGCACGTGCTCCAGCAGATATATCTCACTGGTCACCCCCAAAGCCAATTCCTCCTTTGGTCGTATTTCCTTCCAGTTCTCTGCTGCCCATGACTGGAACGAATTGCAAAAATCTCTGAAGCTGGAGACTCACATCTCCCTCACTAACTTTAAGCACCAGCTGTCAGAGCAGTTTACAGATCACTGCACCTGTACATAGGCCATCTGTAAACAGCCCATCTATCTACCTACTCATCCCCATACTGTATTTATTTATTTTGCTCCTTTGCGCCCCAGTATCTCTACCTGCACATTCATCTTCTGCCGATTTACCATTCCAGTGTTTAATTGCTATGTTGTAATTACTTCACCACCATGGCCTATTTATTTCCTTAACTTACCTCATTTGCACTCACTGTATATAGACGTATTGTTTTCTTTTGTTCTACTGTATTATTGACTGTATGTTTTGTTTATTCCATGCGTAACTCTGTGTTGTTGTATGTGTCAAATTGCTACGCTTTATCTTGGCCAGGTCGCAATTGCAAATGAGAACTTGTTCTCAACTAGCCTACCTGGTTAAATAAAGGTGAAATAAATCAAAATTATAGGCCTAATCTGTAGTGTCGTTTTGACCTATAGGCCTAATCTGTAGCATAGTTTTGACCTATAGGCCTAATCTGTAGCATAGTTTTGACCTATAGGCCTAATCTGTAGCGTAGTTTTGACCTATAGGCCTAATCTGTAGCATAGTTTTGACCTATAGGCCTAATCTGTAGCATAGTTTTGACCTATAGGCCTAATCTGTAGCATAGTTTTGACCTATAGGCCTAATCTGTAGCGTAGTTTTGATTTATAGGCCTAATCTGTAGTGTAGTTTTGACCTAAAGGCCTAATCTGTAGTGTAGTTTTGACCTATAGGCCTAATCTGGAGTGTAGTGTTGACCTATAGGCCTAATCTGGAGTGTAGTGTTGACCTATAGGCCTAATCTGTAGTGTAGTTTTGACCTATAGGCCTAATCTGTCGTGTAGTTTTGACCTATAGGCCTAATCTGTAGTGTAGTTTTGACCTATAGGCCTAATATGTAGTGTAGCTTTGAACTATAGGCCTAATCTGTAGTGTAGCTTTGACCTATAGGCCTAATCTGTAGCGTAGTTTTGACCTATAGGCCTAATCTGTAGTGTAGTTTTGACCTATAGGCCTAATCTGTATCATAGTTTTGACCTATAGGCCTAATCTGTAGCATAGTTTTGACCTATAGGCCTAATCTGTAGCGTAGTTTTGACCTATAGGCCTAATCTGTAGCGTAGGTTTGACCTATAGGCCTAATCTGTAGCGTAGTTTTGACCTATAGGCCTAATCTGCAGTGTAGTTTTGACCTATAGGCCTAATCTGTAGCGTAGTTTTGACCTATAGGCCTAATCTGTAGTGTAGTTTTGACCTATAGGCCTAATCTGTAGCGTAGTTTTGACCTATAGGCCTAATCTGTAGTGTAGCCTTAACAAATCCCATTTATTTTTATTGGTCTCTGTGTCTCCATCTCTCTGTCTAGACCCTGTGTGGGACTACTCTCCAGTCTCGACATGTATCTGGAAAATAAGAGCGACCTGGACCTGAAGTCCCCAGCAGCAGCCCCTGGCCTCCAGGGAAGGTCCAGTCTGAGGACAGCGGAGGCAGTGGCAGGGGGCTACGGTGAGGTGGCGGGGAACTTTGGAGGTCTGCGTCTGCTGGAGGGGTTCTCAGGAAGGATAGAGTCTCAGAAACTACAACAGGCCTCGGCCAGATCCCCGGGGAACTGTGTTATGCATGCTGAAGACAGGTGGGAACAACCTCAGCTGGAGTCTGTGTCCAAAATGGCATGCTAATTTACATTTTACATGTACAGTTGAAGTCTGAAGTTTACATACACTTAGGTTGGAGTCATTCAAACTTGTTTTCTCAACCACTCCACAAATGTCTTGTGAACAAACTATAGTTTTGGCAAGTCAGTTAGGACGTCTACTTTGTGCATGACACAAGTCATTTTTCCAACAATTGTTATCAAACAGATTATTTCACTTATAATTCACTGTATCACAATTCCAGTGGGTCAGAAGTTTACATACACTAAATTGACTGTGCCTTTAAACAGCTTGGAACATTCCAGAAAATTATGTCATGGCTTTAGAATCTTCTGATAGGCTAATTGACCTCATTTGAGTCAATTGTAGGTGTACCTGTGGATGTATTTCAAGGCCCACCTTCAAACTCAGTGCCTGTTTGCTTGACATCATGGGAAAATCAAAAGAAATCAACCAAGACCTCCAAAAAATTGTAGACCTCCACAAGTCTGGTTCATCCTTGAGAGCAATTTCCAAATGCCTGAAGGTACCACGTTCATCTGTACAAACAATAGTACGCAAGTATAAACACCATGGGACCACACAGCCATCATACCGCTCAGGAAGGAGACGCGTTCTGTCTCCTAGAGATGAACGTACTTTGGTGCGAAAAGTGCAAATCAATCCCAGAACAACAGCAAAGGACCTTGTGAGGTGGGGTTACTTCCGCTAATATCCCTCACATCCCTACTCCCTAGGGTTCCTGGAGGAAACAGGTACAAAATTATCTATATCCACAGTAAAACAAGTCCTATATCGACATAACCTGAAAGGCCGCTCAGCAAGGAGGAAGCCACTGCTCCAAATGAACAATGATCCCAAGCCAACATCCAAAGTTGTTGTTAATGGCTTAAGGACAACGAAGTCAAGGTATTAGAGTGGCCATCACAAAGCCCTGACCTCAATCCGATAGAGAATTTGTGGGCAGAACTAAAAAAGCGTGTGCGCGCAAGGAAGCTTACAAACCTGACTCAGTTACACCAGCTCTGTCAGGAGGAATGAGCCAAAATTCACCCAACTTATTGTGGGAAGCTTGTGGAAGGCTACCCGAAACGTTTGACCCAAGTTAAACAATTTAAAGGCAATGCTACCAAATACTAATTGAGTGTATGTAAACTTGTGACCCACTGGGAATGTGTAAAAGCTGAAATAAATAATTCTCTCTACTATTATTCTGACATTTCACATTCTTAAAATAAAGTGGTGATCCTAACTGACCTAAGACAGGGAATTTTTACTATGATTAAATGTTAAGGAATTGTGAAAAACTGAGTTTAAATGTATTTGGCTGAAGTGTTTGTAAACTTCCGATTTCAACTGTATATTTTAGTCATTCATCAGCCGCTCTTATCCAGAGCAACTTGAAGGAGCACATCAGGTAGTCAGCTCAGCTCCTGGACTCTCTTAACCGCTAGGCTACCTCTCACCATTACCAATAATGTAGGTTAGCCCGTCTTGGAGGTATGACGCTAGGCTACCTCTCACCAGTACCAATAATGTAGGTTAGCCCGTCTTGGAGGTATGACGCTAGGCTACCTCTCACCATTACCAATAATGTAGGTTAGCCCGTCTTGGAGGTATGACGCTAGGCTACCTCTCACCATTACCAATAATGTAGGTTAGCCCGTCTTGGAGGTATGACGCTAGGCTACCTCTCACCATTACCAGTGATCTGTCTGGCAGAGTCTAGATCTGTGATCTGTCTGGCAGAGTCTAGATCTGTGATCTGTCTTGCAGAGACTAGATCTGTGATCTGTCTTGCAGAGACTAGATCTGTGATCTGTCTGGCAGAGTCTAGATCTGTGATCTGTCTGGCAGAGTCTAGATCTGTGATCTGTCTGGCAGAGACTAGATCTGTGATCTGTCTGGCAGAGTCTAGATCTGTGATCTGTCTGGCAGAGTCTAGATCTGTGATCTGTCTGGCAGAGTCTAGATCTGTGATCTGTCTTGCAGAGACTAGATCTGTGATCTGTCTTGCAGAGACTAGATCTGTGATCTGTCTGGCAGAGTCTAGATATGTGATCTGTCTGGCAGAGACTGGATCTGTGATCTGTCTGGCAGAGACTGGATCTGTGATCTGTCTGGCATAGACTGGAGCTGTGATCTGTCTGGCAGAGACGACCTCTGTGATCTGTCTGGCAGAGACTAGATATGTGATCTGTCTGGCAGAGACTGGATCTGTGATCTGTCTGGCAGAGACTGGATCTGTAATCTGTCTGGCAGAGACTAGATCTGTGATCTGTCTGGCAGAGACAGGACAGGACACGTGATAGACAGGACACCTGATAGACAGCACAGGACACGTGATAGACAGGACAGGACAGCTGATAGAAAGGACACCTGATAAACAGGGCACCTGATATAGAGGATATGGACTACACAGGACAGGACACCTGATAGACAGGACAGGACACCTGTGTATCTGTAATGATGGGGAGGAGGTGTGTGTAATGATGGGGAGGAGGTGTGTGTAATGATGGGGAGGAGGTGTGTGTAATGATGGGGAGGAGGTGTGTATAACGATGGGGAGGAGGTGTGTGTAATGATGGGGAGGAGGTGTGTATAACGATGGGGAGGAGGTGTGTGTAACGATGGGGAGGTGTGTATAACGATGGGGAGGAGGTGTGTGTAACGATGGGGAGGAGGTGTGTGTAACGATGGGGAGGAGGTGTGTGTAATGATGGGGAGGAGGTGTGTGTAACGATGGGGAGGTGTGTATAACGATGGGGAGGAGGTGTGTGTAACGATGGGGAGGAGGTGTGTGTAACGATGGGGAGGAGGTGTGTGTAATGATGGGGAGGAGGTGTGTGTAACGATGGGGATGAGGTGTGTGTAACGATGGGGAGGTGTGTATAACGATGGGGAGGAGGTGTGTGTAACGATGGGGAGGAGGTGTGTGTAATGATGGGGAGGAGGTGTGTGTAATGATGGGGAGGAGGTGTGTGTAACGATGGGGAGGAGGTGTGTGTAATGATGGGGAGGAGGTGTGTGTAACGATGGGGAGGTGTGTATAACGATGGGGAGGAGGTGTGTGTAACGATGGGGAGGAGGTGTGTGTAACGATGGGGAGGAGGTGTGTGTAACGATGGGGAGGAGGTGTGTGTAACGATGGGGAGGAGGTGTGTGTAACGATGGGGAGGTGTGTATAACGATGGGGAGGAGGTGTGTGTAACGATGGGGAGGAGGTGTGTGTAACGATGGGGAGGAGGTGTGTGTAACGATGGGGAGGAGGTGTGTGTAACGATGGGGAGGAGGTGTGTGTAATGATGGGGAGGAGGTGTGTGTAATGATGGGGAGGAGGTGTGTGTAATGATGGGGAGGAGGTGTGTGTAATGATGGGGAGGAGGTGTGTGTAATGATGGGGAGGAGGTGTGTGTAATGATGGGGAGGAGGTGTGTGTAACGATGGGGAGGAGGTGTGTGTAACGATGGGGAGGAGGTGTGTGTAACGATGGGAATTGTGTAATCAAGCACTCTGTAATACCTTCAAAAAATTTGACCAGATGCTCCCCCCCCCACCGCCTGTCTCACCCGGCTTTATCAATGATTAGAAATACCTGTTTGTGCTGCAGAGCTGTATGATAGGGCAGACTTGTCAAGGGACTGTGGGGTTATGGATCCCTGATACAGGTCCCCCTCCACCCTGTTATGGATCCCTGATACAGGTCCCCCTCCACCCTGTTATGGATCCCTGATACAGGTCCCCCTCCACCCTGTTATGGATCCCTGATACAGGTCCCCCTCCACCCTGTTATGGATCCCTGATACAGGTCCCCCTCCACCCTGTGGGGTTATAGATCCCTGATACAGGTCCCCCTCCACCCTGTTATGGATCCCTGATACAGGTCCCCCTCCACCCTGTTATGGATCCCTGATACAGGTCCCCCTCCACCCTGTTATAGATCCCTGATACAGGTCCCCCTCCACCCTGTTATGGATCCCTGATACAGGTCCCCCTCCACCCTGTTATGGATCCCTGATACAGGTCCCCTCCACCCTGTTATAGATCCCTGATACAGGTCTCCCTCCACCCTGTTATGGATCCCTGATACAGGTCTCCCTCCACCCTGTTATAGATCCCTGATACAGGTCCCCCTCCACCCTGTTATGGATCCCTGATACAGGTCCCCCTACACCCTGTTATGGATCCCTGATACAGGTCCCCCTCCACCCTGTTATAGTTCCCTGATACAGGCCCCCCTCCACCCTGTTATGGATCCCTGATACAGGTCCCCCTCCACCCTGTTATGGATCCCTGATACAGGTCCCCCTCCACCCTGTTACGGATCCCTGATACAGGTCCCCCTCCACCCTGTTATGGATCCCTGATACAGGTCCCCCTCCACCCTGTGGGGTTATAGATCCCTGATACAGGTCCCCCTCCACCCTGTTATGGATCCCTGATACAGGTCCCCTCTCCACCCTGTTACGGATCCCTGATACAGGTCCCCCTCCACCCTGTTATGGATCCCTGATACAGGTCCCCCTCCACCCTGTGGGGTTATAGATCCCTGATACAGGTCCCCCTCCACCCTGTTATGGATCCCTGATACAGGTCCCCTCTCCACCCTGTTACGGATCCCTGATACAGGTCCCCCTCCACCCTGTTATGGATCCCTGATACAGGTCCCCCTCCACCCTGTTATGGATCCCTGATACAGGTCCCCCTCCACCCTGTTATGGATCCCTGATACAGGTCCCCTCTCCACCCTGTTATGGATCTCTGATACAGGTCCCCCTCCACCCTGTGGGGTTATGGATCCCTGATACAGGCCCCCTCCACCCTGTTATGGATCCCTGATACAGGTCCCCCTCCACCCTGTTATGGATCCCTGTTACAGGTCCCCCTCCACCCTGTGGGGTTATGGATCTCTGATACAGGTCCCCCTCCACCCTGTGGGGTTATGGATCCCTGATACAGGTCCCCCTCCACCCTGTGGGGTTATGGATCCCTGATACAGGTCCCCCTCCTCCCTGTTATGGATCCCTGATACAGGTCCCCCTCCACCCTGTGGGGTTATGGATCCCTGATACAGGTCCCCCCTCCACCCTGTTATGGATCCCTGATACAGGTCCCCTCTCCACCCTGTTATGGATCTCTGATACAGGTCCCCCTCCACCCTGTGGGGTTATGGATCCCTGATACAGGCCCACCTCCACCCTGTTATGGATCCCTGATACAGGTCCCCCTCCACCCTGTTATGGATCCCTGTTACAGGTCCCCCTCCACCCTGTGGGGTTATGGATCTCTGATACAGGTCCCCCTCCACCCTGTGGGGTTATGGATCCCTGATACAGGTCCCCCTCCACCCTGTTATGGATCCCTGATACAGGTCCCCCTCCACCCTGTTATGGATCCCTGATACAGGTCCCCCTCCACCCTGTTATGGATCCCTGATACAGGTCCCCCTCCACCCTGTTATGGATCCCTGATACAGGTCCCCCTCCACCCTGTTATAGATCCCTGATACAGGTCCCCCTCCACCCTGTGGGGTTATGGATCTCTGATACAGGTCCCCCTCCACCCTGTGGGGTTATGGATCCCTGATACAGGTCCCCCTCCACCCTGTTATGGATCCCTGATACAGGTCCCCCTCCACCCTGTTATGGATCCCTGATACAGGTCCCACCTCCACCCTGTTATGGATCCCTGATGAAGGCCCCCCTCCACCCTGTTATAGATCCCTGATACAGGTCCCCTCTCCACCCTGTTATAGATCCCTGATACAGGTCCCCCTCCACCCTGTTATGGATCCCTGATACAGGTCCCCTCTCCACCCTGTTATAGATCCCTGATACAGGTCCCCCTCCACCCTGTGGGGTTATAGATCCCTGATACAGGTCCCCCTCCACCCTGTTATGGATCCCTGATACAGGTCCCCTCTCCACCCTGTTACGGATCCCTGATACAGGTCCCCCCTCCACCCTGTTATAGATCCCTGATACAGGCCCCCCTCCACCCTGTTATGGATCCCTGATACAGGTCCCCCTCCACCCTGTTATGGATCTCTGATACAGGTCCCCCTCCACCCTGTTATGGATCCCTGATACAGGTCCCCCCTCCACCCTGTTATAGATCCCTGATACAGGTCCCCCTCCACCCTGTTATGGATCCCTGATACAGGTCCCCCTCCACCCTGTTATGGATCTCTGATACAGGTCCCCCTCCACCCTGTTATGGATCTCTGATACAGGCCCCCCTCCACCCTGTTATAGATCCCTGATACAGGTCCCCCCTCCACCCTGTGGGGTTATGGATCCCTGATACAGGTCCCCCTCCACCCTGTTATGGATCTCTGATACAGGTCCCCCTCCACCCTGTTATGGATCTCTGATACAGGTCCCCCCTCCACCCTGTTTTAGATCCCTGATACAGGCCCCCCTCCACCCTGTTATGGATCCCTGATACAGGTCCCCCCTCCACCCTGTTATGGATCCCTGATACAGGTCCCCCCTCCACCCTGTTATGGATCCCTGATACAGGTCCCCCTCCACCCTGTTATAGATCCCTGATACAGGCCCCCTCCACCCTGTTATGGATCCCTGATACAGGTCCCCCTCCACCCTGTGGGGTTATGGATCCCTGATACAGGTCCCCCTCCACCCTGTTATAGATCTCTGATACAGGTCCCCCTCCACCCTGTGGGGTTATGGATCCCTGATACAGGTCCCCCTCCACCCTGTGGGGTTATGGATCCCTGATACAGGTCCCCCTCCACCCTGTGGGGTTATGGATCCCTGATACAGGTCCCCCTCCACCCTGTGGGGTTATGGATCCCTGATACAGGTCCCCCTCCACCCTGTGGGGTTATGGATCCCTGATACAGGTCCCCCTCCACCCTGTTATGGATCTCTGATACAGGTCCCCCTCCACCCTGTTATGGATCCCTGATACAGGTCCCCTCTCCACCCTGTGGGGTTATGGATCCCTGATACAGGTCACCCTCCACCCTGTTATGGATCCCTGATACAGGTCCCCCTCCACCCTGTGGGGTTATGGATCCCTGATACAGGTCCCCCTCCACCCTGTGGGGTTATAGATCCCTGATACAGGTCCCCCCTCCACCCTGTGGGGTTATGGATCCCTGATACAGGTCCCCCTCCACCCTGTGGGGTTATAGATCCCTGATACAGGTCCCCCCTCCACCCTGTGGGGTTATGGATCCCTGATACAGGTCCCCCTCCACCCTGTGGGGTTATAGATCCCTGATACAGGTCCCCCCTCCACCCTGTGGGGTTATGGATCCCTGATACAGGTCCCCCTCCACCCTGTGGGGTTATAGATCCCTGATACAGGTCCCCCCTCCACCCTGTGGGGTTATGGATCCCTGATACAGGTCCCCCTCCACCATGTTATGGATCCCTGATACAGGCCCCCCTCCACCCTGTTATAGATCTCTGATACAGGTCCCCCTCCACCCTGTTATGGATCCCTGATACAGGTCCCCCTCCACCCTGTGGGGTTATGGATCCCTGATACAGGTCCCCCTCCACCCTGTGGGGTTATAGATCCCTGATACAGGTCCCCCCTCCACCCTGTGGGGTTATGGATCCCTGATACAGGTCCCCCTCCACCCTGTTATAGATCTCTGATACAGGTCCCCCTCCACCCTGTGGGGTTATGGATCCCTGATACAGGTCCCCCTCCACCCTGTGGGGTTATGGATCCCTGATACAGGTCCCCCTCCACCCTGTGGGGTTATAGATCTCTGATACAGGTCCCCCTCCACCCTGTGGGGTTATGGATCCCTGATACAGGTCCCCCTCCACCCTGTGGGGTTATGGATCCCTGATACAGGTCCCCCTCCACCCTGTTATGGATCCCTGATACAGGTCCCCCTCCACCCTGTGGGGTTATGGATCCCTGATACAGGTCCCCCTCCACCCTGTGGGGTTATGGATCCCTGATACAGGTCACCCTCCACCCTGTTATGGATCCCTGATACAGGTCCCCTCTCCACCCTGTTATGGATCCCTGATACAGGTCCCCCTCCACCCTGTGGGGTTATGGATCCCTGATACAGGTCCCCCTCCACCCTGTTATGGATCCCTGATACAGGTCCCCCTCCACCCTGTGGGGTTATGGATCCCTGATACAGGTCCCCCTCCACCCTGTTATGGATCCCTGATACAGGTCCCCCTCCACCCTGTGGGGTTATGGATCCCTGATACAGGTCCCCCACCACCCTGTTATAGATCCCTGATACAGGTCTCCCTCCACCCTGTTATGGATCCCTGATACAGGTCCCCCTCCACCCTGTTATGGATCCCTGATACAGGTCCCCCTCCACCCTGTGGGGTCATGGATCACTTGTTATTTTGTCTCCAGGGAAACCGAGATTCAAGTTCTTGTCTCTCAAATTACTAGGCAGAATTCAGTGGGTTTTATTTGCAATGTTTTAAAACGTCCATGTTGATACAAAAACACTAAACAATGATTTAGATTTATTAAGAACAAGTTAACTGTCAACGTGAGGATTTAAAGAAGTGAATAAATCGCCCTTTGGGGCTATGATCTGAAATATTCAAAAAAATGACCCCGGTATGTAGTTTGAGGGTTAAGGGGTTAAATTTGGACGATTGTAGAACTCACATTACACTGGAAAGTTGTTGAACCATCAAATCAGAGATTCTTAGTGTGAGCTCTATGTAAACTGATGGAGAACAGACTGTAGGTATTCACAGTATTCAGAGAGAGACAGAAAGGGTGAGCGCTGGCGGGGGTGGGGGATTGTTTCCGAGGGAGGGGGGGTGGTGCCGAGGGGGGCTAATCTCAGGCCTGTGGTTGTTTTCACATTATTGGGATTTAACTCTGGAATTTAGGTTTGACGACAGAGCCAGGCAGAGGCAGACCTGCACATGATGAAATGTGTCAGGAGATGTTTGATCTCTGAGTGTGGCGGTGTTTACATTCTGAATGGCTCACGATTCCCTATATAGTGCCCAACTTTAGACCAAAGCCCTATTCCCTATATAGTGCACCACTATAGACCAGAGCCCTATTCCCAATATACTCCACTACTATAGACCAGAGACATATTCCCTATATAGTGGTACTACTATAGACCAGAGCCCTATTCCCCATATAGTGCACTACTATAGACCAGAGCCCTATAGATCATATGAGAGGCAATTATGCAGTGACTTTTTAAATGTAAAAACCATTTTTCATCTACCTTACTAATTCTTGTAACTGTTTTCTTTAAAGTTTAGGTCAGTTATCTGACTTTTAGACCATTGGTTCCTAAACTGTGGGGCACTGCCTTGGGTGGTACATACTTGTACTTCCGGCGCCGACAGAAATGGCCGCCTCGCTTTGCGTTCCTAGGAATATAGGAATATAAGAGCAGCATCAACTCACCATCAGTACGACCAAGAATATGACTTTCGCGAAGCGGATCCTGTGTTCTGCCTTCCACCCCGGACAACGGAATGGATCCCAGCCGGCGATCCAAAACAACGATGTCGTAAAAGAGGGAAACGAAGCGGTCTTCTGGTCAGACTCCGGAGACGGGCACATCGTGCCCCACTCCCTAGCATTCTTCTCGCCAATGTCCAGTCTCTTGACAACAAGGTTGATGAAATCCGAGCAAGGGTAGCATTCCAGAGGGACATCAGAGACTGTAACGTTCTTTGCTTCACGGAAACATGGCTCACTGGAGAGACGCTATCGGAGTCGGTGCAGCCAGCTGGTTTCTCCACGCATCGCGCCGACAGAAACAAACATCTTTCTGGTAAGAAGAGGGGCGGGGGCGTATGCCTTATGGCTAACGAGACTTGGTGTGATCACAAAAACACACAGGAACTCAAATCCTTCTGTTCACCTGATTTAGAATTCCTCACAATCAAATGTCGACCGCATTATCTACCAAGAGAATTCTCTTCGATTATAATTACAGCCGTATATATTCCCCCCCAAGCAGACACATCGATGGCTCTGAACGAACTTTCTTTGACTCTTTGCAAACTGGAATCCATACATCCTGAGGCTGCATTCATTGTAGCTGGGGATTTTAACAAGGCTAATCTGAAAACAAGACTCCCTAAATTTTATCAGCATATCGATTGCGCAACCAGGGCTGGCAAAACCTTGGATCATTGCTATTCTAACTTCCGCGATGCATATAAGGCCCTGCCCCACCCTCCTTTTGGAAAAGCTGACCACGACTCCATTTTGTTGATCCCTGCCTACAGACAGAAACTAAAACAAGAAGCTCCCACGCTGAGGTCTGTCCAACGCTGGTCCGACCAATCTGATTGCACACTCCAAGACTGCTTCCATCATGTGGACTGGGATATGTTTCGTATTGCGTCAGACAACAACATTGACGATTACGCTGATTCGGTGTGCGAGTTCATTAGAACATGCGTTGAAGATGTCGTTCCCATAGCAACGATTAAAACATTCCCAAACCAGAAACCGTGGATTGATGGCAGCATTCGCGTGAAACTGAAAGCGCGAACCACTGCTTTTAATCAGGGCAAGGTGACCGGAAACATGACCGAATACAAACAGTGCAGCTATTCCCTCCGCAAGGCAATCAAACAAGCTAAGCGTCAGTATAGAGACAAAGTAGAATCTCAATTCAACGGCTCAGACTCAAGAGGTATGTGGCAGGGTCTACAGTCAATAACGGATTACAAAAAGAAAACCAGCCCCGTCACGGACCAGGATGTCTTGCTTCCAGGCAGACTAAATAACTTTTTTGCCCGCTTTGAGGACAATACAGTGCCACTGACATGGCCTGCAACGAAAACATGCGGACTCTCCTTCACTGCAGCCGAGGTGAGTAAAACATTTAAACGTGTTAACCCTCGCAAGGCTGCAGGCCCAGACGGCATCCCCAGCCGCGCCCTCAGAGCATGCGCAGACCAGCTGGCTGGTGTGTTTACGGACATATTCAATCAATCCCTATCCCAGTCTGCTGTTCCCACATGCTTCAAGAGGGCCTCCATTGTTCCTGTTCCCAAGAAAGCTAAGGTAACTGAGCTAAACGACTACCGCCCCGTAGCACTCACTTCCGTCATCATGAAGTGCTTTGAGAGACTAGTCAAGGACCATATCACCTCCACCCTACCTGACACCCTAGACCCACTCCAATTTGCTTACCGCCCAAATAGGTCCACAGACGATGCAATCTCAACCACACTGCACACTGCCCTAACCCATCTGGACAAGAGGAATACCTATGTGAGAATGCTGTTCATCGACTACAGCTCAGCATTTAACACCATAGTACCCTCCAAGCTCATCATCAAGCTCGAGACCCTGGGTCGCGAACCCGCCCCGTGCAACTGGGTACTGGACTTCCTGACGGGCCGCCCCCAGGTGGTGAGGGTAGGCAACCTCACCCCGCTGATCCTCAACTCTGGGGCCCCACAAGGGTGCGTTCTGAGCCCTCTCCTGTACTCCCTGTTCACCCACGACTGCGTGGCCACGCACGCCTCCAACTCAATCATCAAGTTTGCGGACGACACAACAGTGGTAGGCTTGATTACCAACAACGACGAGACGGCCTACAGGGAGGAGGTGAGGGCTCTCGGAGTGTGGTGTCAGGAAAATAACCTCACACTCAACGTCAACAAAACTAAGGAGATGATTGTGGACTTCAGGAAACAGCAGAGGGAACACCCCCCTATCCACATAGATGGAACAGTAGTGGAGAGGGTAGTAAGTTCCTCGGCATACACATCACAGACAAACTGAATTGGTCCACCCACACAGACAGCATCGTGAAGAAGGCGCAGCAGCGCCTCTTCAACCTCAGGAGGCTGAAGAAATTCGGCTTGTCACCAAAAGCACTCACAAACTTCTACAGATGCACAATCGAGAGCATCCTGGCGGGCTGTAACACCGCCTGGTACGGCAACTGCTCCGCCCACAACCGTAAGGCTCTCCAGAGGGTAGTGAGGTCTGCACAACGCATCACCGGGGGCAAACTACCTGCCCTCCAGGACACCTACACCACCCGATGTTACAGGAAGGCCATAAAGATCATCAAGGACATCAACCACCCGAGCCACTGCCTGTTCACCTCCCTATCATCCAGAAGGCGAGGTCAGTACAGGTGCATCAAAGCTGGGACCGAGAGACTGAAAAACAGCTTCTATCTCAAGGCCATCAGGCTGTTAAACAGCCGCCAACACACTGACTCAACTCCAGCCACTTTAATAATGGGAATTGATGGGAAATGATGTCAAATATATCACTAGCCACTTTAAACAATGCTACCTAATATAATGTTTACATACCCTACATTATTCATCTCATATGTATACGTATATACTGTACTCTGTACTGTACTCTATATCATCTACTGCATCTTTATGTAATGTATCACTAGCCACTTTAACTATGCCACTTTGTTTACATATTCATCTCATATGTATACGGATATACTGTACTCTATAACATCGACTGCATCCTTATGTAATACATGTATCACTAGCCACTTTAACTATGCCACTTTGTTTACATATTCATCTCATATGTATATACTGTACTCGATACCATCTACTGTATCTTGCCTATGCTGCTCTGTACCATCACTCATTCATATATCTTTATGTACATATTATTTATCCCCTTACACTTGTGTGTATAAGACAGTAGTTTTGGAATTGTTAGTTAGATTACTTGTTGGCTATTACTGCATTGTCGGAACTAGAAGCACAAGCATTTCGCTACACTCGCATTAACATCTGCTAACCATGTGTATGTGACAAATAAAATTGGATTTGATTTGATTTGACATCATCAGTCCTATATTGGGTATTACATCATCAGTTCTATATTGGGTATTACATCATCAGTCCTATATTGGGTATTACATCATCAGTTCTATATTGGGTATTACATCATCAGTTCTATATTGGGTATTACATCATCAGTCCTATATTGGGTATTACATCATCAGTTCTATATTGGGTATTACATCATCAGTTCTATATTGGGTATTACATCATCAGTTCTATATTGGGTATTACATCATCAGTTCTATATTGGGTATTACATCATCAGTCCTATATTGGGTATTACATCATCAGTTCTATATTGGGTATTACAGCATCAGTTCTATATTGGGTATTACATCATCAGTTCTATATTGGGTATTACATCATCAGTTCTATATTGGGTATTACAGCATCAGTTCTATATTGGGTAGAACATCATCAGTTCTATATTGGGTAGTACATCATCAGTTCTATATTGGGTATTACATCATCAGTTCTATATTGGGTATTACATCATCAGTCCTATATTGGGTATTACATCATCAGTTCTATATTGGGTATTACAGCATCAGTTCTATATTGGGTATTACATCATCAGTTCTATATTGGGTAGAACATCATCAGTTCTATATTGGGTATTACATCATCAGTCCTATATTGGGTATTACATCATCAGTTCTATATTGGGTAGAACATCATCAGTTCTATATTGGGTATTACATCATCAGTTCTATATTGGGTATTACATCATCAGTTCTATATTGGGTAGTACATCATCAGTTCTATATTGGGTATTACATCATCAGTTCTATATTGGGTATTACATCATCAGTTCTATATTGGGTATTACATCATCAGTTCTATATTGGGTATTACAGCATCAGTTCTATATTGGGTAGTACATCATCAGTTCTATATTGGGTAGTACATCATCAGTTCTATATTGGGTATTACATCATCAGTTCTATATTGGGTATTACATCATCAGTTCTATATTGGGTATTACATCATCAGTTCTATATTGGGTAGAACATCATCAGTTCTATATTGGGTATTACATCATCAGTCCTATATTGGGTATTACATCATCAGTTCTATATTGGGTAGAACATCATCAGTTCTATATTGGGTATTACATCATCAGTTCTATATTGGGTATTACATCATCAGTTCTATATTGGGTAGAACATCATCAGTTCTATATTGGGTAGTACATCATCAGTTCTATATTGGGTATTACATCATCAGTCCTATATTGGGTATTACATCATCAGTTCTATATTGGGTATTACATCATCAGTTCTATATTGGGTATTACATCATCAGTTCTATATTGGGTAGAACATCATCAGTTCTATATTGGGTAGTACATCATCAGTTCTATATTGGGTATTACATCATCAGTTCTATATTGGGTATTACATCATCAGTTCTATATTGGGTATTACATCATCAGTTCTATATTGGGTATTACATCATCAGTTCTATATTGGGTATTACATCCTCAGTTCTATATTGGGTAGAACATCATCAGTTCTATATTGGGTAGAGGATCATCATTGTCATTGTCATTTCAGACCTCAGAGAGATATTTATAACTTGTCAGAAATGTCCAGATCAACCAGTCCATGTCAGCTAACATGTTTTTTCGCCTATAGATTTTGTAGTAATGTTTGAGTCACTCAAATATCACATGAATACACATAAGACATGGCAACGGAGTGAACAAGCGCAGTGTGATGAAGAGTTGGTGTGATGAAGAGTTGGTGTGCCCATAGAAATATATGGGGGGGAGAGAACCCCTGTTCTTGATTAACTCTTTCCTCCCCTCACCCCTCTCCCCTCTCCTTCCTCTGTAAAAAGCAATACAATCTCTACATAGTTGGATAACAGTATCAACAAGGATTAGTTATTAACCAGTATCTATATATTATCCCTATCTATACTGTATGTAACCCTATCTATACCGTATGTAACCCTATCTATACTCTATGTAACCCTATCTATATATTATCCCTATATAACCCTATCTATACTGTATGTAACCCTATCTATACTGTATGTAACCCTATCTATACCCTATGTAACCCTATCTATACCCTATGTAACCCTATCTATATATTATCCCTATGTAACCCTATCTATACCCTATGTAACCCTATCTATACCCTATGTAACCCTATCTATACCCTATGTAACCCTATCTATATATTATCCCTATGTAACCCTATCTATACTGTATGTAACCCTATCTATACTGTATGTAACCCTATCTATACTGTATGTAACCCTATCTATACTGTATGTAACCCTATCTATATATTATCCCTATATAACCCTATCTATACTGTATGTAACCCTATCTATATATTATCCCTATATAACCCTATCTATACTGTATGTAACCCTATCTATACTGTATGTAACCCTATCTATACTGTATGTAACCCTATCTATATATTATCCCTATATAACCCTATCTATACTGTATGTAACCCTATCTATATATTATCCCTATATAACCCTATCTATACTGTATGTAACCCTATCTATACTGTATGTAACCCTATCTATACCCTATGTAACCCTATCTATATATTATCCCTATGTAACCCTATCTATACCTTATTTAACCCTACAATAACTTATTTAACCCTTTATAATAACTTATTTAACCCTATATAATAATGTATTTAACCCTATATAATAACGTATTCAACCCTATATAATAATGTATAATAATTTATATAATAACGTATTTAACCCTCACTGTGACCCCCTCCAGGTCTCTGATCACTACTTTGTTCCCTTGTCTGTCTTCCTTTCCTCCAACCCTAACCACTCAGCCCCTACCCAGACGATCATGCGCCATCGCAATCTTCACTCTCTCTTTCCCAATACTCTCTTCTCTCCTATAATCTCTCCCTTCTGATAAATCCTTCTCCCGTCTGTCTCTTGATTCTGCCTCTTCGACCCTACTCTCCTCCCTTTCCACATCCTATGACTCTCACTCCCCCCCTTTCCTCCCGGCTGGCTTGGCCCTCCCCTCCTGCTATGTGGCCGAGTGACCCATTTCAAGCTTACAGAACAGGGCTGTGGGCAGCTGAGAGAGAATTAGAGAAAAACAAAAGTTTTCGGAGGATCTACGATCCTCTCACTCCCTTCTTTATACATTTTCTTCTTGTCTCAGCTGCGAAAGCCACTTTCTAACACTTTAAATGCAATTTCAAGCCTCTGCCTCTAACCCTAGGAAACTCTGCCACTTTCTCCTCACTCCTTAGTCATCCACCTCCTCCCTCCTCTCTCTCTGGGGATGACTTTGTCTACCACTTTAGAAAATAAGGTTGATGACATCCACTTCTCATTCACTCAGTCCACTGGTCCCACTTACTCAGAACTACCCTAAACCTTGACCTCTTTCCCCCCTCTGATGGCAACGTACTGGATGGTCAGTCGGTAGAGCATGGTGCTTGCAACGCCAAGCGTCGTGGGTTCGATTCCGGCTGGGGCCACCCATATGTAAAAGTAGTGGCCCGCTTTGGACAAAAGCGTCTGCTAAATGGGATATATATATATATATATATATGGTCACCTGCTCCGAACCAACTTTGCTATTTTGCGATTCTTTTGGTGTTTGTTTTTACTTATTTTCACATAATGAATCCGCTATCATTTTTATAAACTCTCCAGGGGGCAGTATTTAGAATTTTGGATGAATGAGGTGCCCAATGTAAACTGCCTGTTACTCAAGCCCAGAAGCTGGGATTTGCATATAATTGGTATATTTGGATAGGAAACACTCCACGGTTTCCTAAACTGTTACAATAATGTATGTGAGTATGACTGAACTGAGATGGCAGGTGAAAACCTGAGGAAAATCCATCCAGGAAGTGACTTTCTTTTGAATTGAGTGTTTTTCCATTGAAAGCCTATCCACCATATACATGGATGGGAACTAGATTGCAGTTCCTATGGCTTCCACTAGCTGTCAACAGTCTTTAGACATTGTTTCAGGCTTTTATTCTGAAAGATGAGTAAGAATGACAACATTTTCTGAGTGGTCGGTTGAATGAACCAGAGCTTTTTGCACGCCCTCCGTTCTTTTTCATTTGTATTGAACACGCTATTGTCCGGTTGAAATATTATCGATTATAAAGACAATAGACAACCTGAGAATTAATAAAAAATATCGTTTGACATGTTTCAACGAACTTTACTGGAACTATTTGGATCTATTCGTCTGCCTGTTGTGACCGCCTTTGAGCCAGTGGATTACTGAACAAAACGCGTACGTTTTTAGGATATAAAGAGGGACTTTATCGAACAAAAGTAACATTTATTGTGTAACATGGAGTCTTGTGAGTGCAACCATATGAAGATCATCAAAGGTAAGTGATTTATTTTATCGCTATTTCTGACTTTCATGACTCCTCGACTTGGCTGGAAAATGTTTGTATGCTTTTGCAAGCGGGGCGCTGTCCTCAGATAATCGCATGGTATGCTTTCGCCGTAAAGCCTGTTTGAAATCTGACGCAGCGGCTGGATTAACAAGAAGTTAATCTTTAAACCGATGTTTAAACACTTGTATGTTTTATGAATGTTTATTATGGGTATTTCTGTATTTTGAATTTCGCGCTCTGCAATTTCACCGGATGTTGTCGAGGTGGGACGCTACCGTTCCACCTGCCCATAAGAAGATAAACCGACAATAACTTTTGAACATCAGTTTGTCAGTTATTTACCCCAATTCCGACTTCAACTTCGACTCATCTGCTTTTTCTTTCATTCCAACCCAATTATTGGAATATCCAAGAGGATTCATGCCGAGATGAAGGCGATAGAAAAACCGGGCACCTCTCGAACCCATTGTTCACCCATCTTGGAATAACTGATGGGAAAGTGCCGACCCTTCTACCTCTCGTAGAGACATGACTGTTGTTTTTCACCTGAGGACAAGTAATATAACGAGCTGGCACTTAACCAACTGTAAAACGCTATAAACAAAAAGGAATCCATCTGGAGGCTGCCTTGTCGCCGGCGATTTGAATACCGTGTCGTTAAGACGTGATGCCCAACTACCGTCAACACGTCTCCTTCGCCACTAGGGGAGGTAAAGTCCTAGACCACTGTTACTCTACCCACAAAGTAAGCGTACAAGGCCCTGCCTGAGTCCGCCATTCGGAAAATCGAATCATTACTCCGTATTCCTGCGTCCTGTTTACAAGCAGAAGCTCAAACAGAAAGTACCAGTGAATCGCTCCGTTGAGAAATGGTTATCAGAATTACCTACAGCTAAACCATTGAGAGCATCTTGACTGGTTGCATCACTGCTTGGTATGAAAACAGCCCAGTACATCACTGGGGTCCAGCTCCCTGCCATCCAGGACCTCTATATCAGACATGAGACTACTAAATAGCTAACATAATGGCTAAACTGACTATCCGAGTTGACCCTTGTATTTTATTCTTACATTTTAAATGTTTTGCTCACAGGACTCTACGCACTGACAGGACTCTACATACTGACAGGGCTCTACACACTGACAGGACTCTACACACTCACAGGACTCAACACACTCACAGGACTCTACACACTGACAGGACTCTACACACTGACAGGACCCTACACACTGACAGGACTCTACACACTGACACTGACAGGACTCTACACACTGACAGGACTCTACACACTGACAGGACTCTACACACTGACAGGACTCTACACACTGACAGGACTCTGACAGGACTCTACACACTGACAGGACTCTACACACTGACAGGACTCTACACACTGACAGGACTCTACACACTCACAGGACTCTACACACTGACAGGACTCTACACACTGACAGGACTCTACACACTGACAGGACCCTACACACTGACAGGACTCTACACACTGACACTGACAGGACTCTACACACTGACAGGACTCTACACACTGACAGGACTCTACACACTGACAGGACTCTACACACTGACAGGACTCTACACACTGACAGGACTCTACACACTGACAGGACTCTGACAGGACTCTACACACTGACAGGACTCTGACAGGACTCTACACACTGACAGGACTCTACACACTGACAGGACTCTACACACTGACAGGACTCTACACACTGACAGGACTCTACACACTGACAGGACTCTACACACTGACAGGACTCTACACACTGACAGGACTCTACACACTGACAGGACTCTACACACTGACAGGACTCTACACACTGACAGGACTCTACACGTTGACAGGACTCTACACACTGACAGGACTCTACACACTGACAGGACTCTACACACTGACAGGACTCTACACACTGACAGGACTCTACACACTGACAGGACTCTACACACTGACAGGACTCTACACACTGACGGGACTCTACACACTGACACACTGACAGGACTCTACACACTGACAGGACTCTACACACTGACGGGACTCTACACACTGACGGGACTCTACACACTGACAGGACTCTACACACTGACAGGACTCTACACACTGACAGGACCCTACACACTGACAGGACTCTACACACTGACAGGACTCTACACACTGACAGGACTCTACACACTGACAGGGCTCTACACACTGACAGGACTCTACACACTGACAGGACTCTACACACTGACGGGACTCTACACACTGACACACTGACAGGACTCTACACACTGACAGGACTCTACACACTGACGGGACTCTACACACTGACACACTGACAGGACTCTACACACTGACGGGACTCTACACACTGACGGGACTCTACACACTGACGGGACTCTACACACTGACGGGACTCTACACACTGACGGGACTCTACACACTGACGGGACTCTACACACTGACGGGACTCTACACACTGACACACTGACAGGACTCTACACACTGACAGGACTCTACACACTGACAGGACTCTACACGTTGACAGGACTCTACACACTGACAGGACTCTACACACTGACAGGACTCTACACACTGACAGGACTCTACACACTGACAGGACTCTACACACTGACAGGACTCTACACACTGACAGGACTCTACACACTGACAGGACTCTACACACTGACGGGACTCTACACACTGACAGGACTCTACACACTGACGGGACTCTACACACTGACACACTGACAGGACTCTACACACTGACAGGACTCTACACACTGACGGGACTCTACACACTGACAGGACTCTACACACTGACAGGACTCTACACACTGACAGGACTCTACACACTGACAGGACTCTACACACTGACAGGACTCTACACACTGACAGGACTCTACACACTGACAGGACTCTACACACTGACAGGACTCTACACACTGACAGGACTCTACACACTGACAGGACTCTACACACTGACAGGACTCTACACACTGACAGGACTCTACACACTGACGGGACTCTACACACTGACGGGACTCTACACACTGACAGGACCCTACACACTGACGGGACTCTACACACTGACAGGACTCTACACACTGACAGGACTCTACACACTGACGGGACTCTACACACTGACAGGACTCTACACACTGACAGGACTCTACACACTGACAGGACCCTACACACTGACAGGACTCTACACACTGACAGGACTCTACACACTGACAGGACTCTACACACTGACAGGGCTCTACACACTGACGGGACTCTACACACTGACGGGACTCTACACACTGACGGGACTCTACACACTGACACACTGACAGGACTCTACACACTGACGGGACTCTACACACTGACGGGACTCTACACACTGACGGGACTCTACACACTGACAGGACTCTACACACTGACGGGACTCTACACACTGACGGGACTCTACACACTGACGGGACTCTACACACTGACAGGACTCTACACACTGACAGGACTCTACACACTGACAGGACTCTACACACTGACAGGACTCTACACACTGACAGGACTCTACACACTGACAGGACTCTACACACTGACGGGACTCTACACACTGACACACTGACAGGACTCTACACACTGACAGGACTCTACACACTGACAGGACTCTACACACTGACAGGACTCTACACACTGACAGGACTCTACACGTTGACAGGACTCTACACGTTGACAGGACTCTACACACTGACAGGACTCTACACACTGACAGGACTCTACACACTGACAGGACTCTACACACTGACAGGACTCTACACACTGACAGGACTCTACACACTGACACACTGACAGGACTCTACACACTGACAGGACTCTACACACTGACGGGACTCTACACACTGACGGGACTCTACACACTGACGGGACTCTACACACTGACGGGACACTACACACTGACGGGACTCTACACACTGACAGGACTCTACACACTGACAGGACCCTACACACTGACAGGACTCTACACACTGACAGGACTCTACACACTGACAGGACTCTACACACTGACAGGACTCTACACACTGACAGGGCTCTACACACTGACAGGACTCTACACACTGACAGGACTCTACACACTGACAGGACTCTACACACTGACGGGACTCTACACACTGACACACTGACAGGACTCTACACACTGACAGGACTCTACACACTGACGGGACTCTACACACTGACACACTGACAGGACTCTACACACTGACGGGACTCTACACACTGACGGGACTCTACACACTGACGGGACTCTACACACTGACGGGACTCTACACACTGACGGGACTCTACACACTGACGGGACTCTACACACTGACGGGACTCTACACACTGACGGGACCCTACACACTGACGGGACTCTACACACTGACGGGGCTCTACACACTGACAGGACTCTACACACTGACAGGACTCTACACACTGACAGGGCTCTACACACTGACAGGACTCTACACACTGACAGGACTCTACACACTGACAGGACTCTACACACTGACAGGACTCTACACACTGACAGGACTCTACACACTGACAGGACTCTACACACTGACAGGACTCTACACGTTGACAGGACTCTACACACTGACAGGACCCTACACACTGACATGACTCTACACACTGACAGGACTCTACACACTGACAGGACCCTACACACTGACACTCGAACACAGACATAATATGCACACACATCATACTCACACTGTTTTCACTCACACACACTCACATACAATCATCATTTACACTGCTGCAACTCTGCAACTCATTTATCCTGATGCCTAGTCACCTTAACCCTATACATATCTACCTCCATCACTCCAGTATCCCCTCACATTGTTAATATGGTACTGGAACTGACCCTGTATATACTGTAGCTTTTTACTTTCTCGTTTGTTTTTGTTCTACCTTGTTATTTTTAGTGCTACATTGATATAGATTACTACATTGTTGGGTTTGAAGCTGGCAAGAAAGGCATTTCACTGTACTTGTGCACATGACATTAAAACTTGAAAAGCCGAAACTCTCTCCAGATGAAATCCTGTGACTAGTGATATCCTGGAGTCAACCTGCCCGTTCAACCCCGTCCCTCCTTCTTTCTCCAGACCATCTCTGGAGACGTTTTCTATTCCTCTCTGCCCTCATCAACTCATCCCTGACCACTAGCTGTGTTCCATCCTCATCAACTCATCCCTGACCACTGGCTGTGTTCCATCCTCATCAACTCATCCCTGACCACTGGCTGTGTTCCATCCTCATCAACTCATCCCTGACCACTGTCTGTGTTCCATCCTCATCAACTCATCCCTGACCACTGGCTGTGTTCCATCCTCATCAACTCAACCCTGACCACTGGCTGTGTTCCATCCTCATCAACTCAACCCTGACCACTGGCTGTGTTCCATCCTCATCAACTCATCCCTGACCACTGGCTGTGTTCCATCCTCATCAACTCAACCCTGACCACTGGCTGTGTTCCATCCTCATCAACTCATCCCTGACCACTGACTGTGTTCCATCCTCATCAACTCATTCCTGACCACTGGCTGTGTTCCATCCTCATCAACTCATCCCTGACCACTGGCTGTGTTCCATCCTCATCAACTCATCCCTGACCACTGGCTGTGTTCCATCCTCATCAACTCATCCCTGACCACTGGCTGTGTTCCATCCTCATCAACTCATCCCTGACCACTGGCTGTGTTCCATCCTCATCAACTCATCCCTGACCACTGGCTGTGTTCCATCCTCATCAACTCATCCCTGACCACTGGCTGTGTTCCATCCTCATCAACTCAACCCTGACCACTGGCTGTGTTCCATCCTCATCAACTCAACCCTGACCACTGGCTGTGTTCCATCCTCATCAACTCATCCCTGACCAGTGGCTGTGTTCCATCCTCATCAACTCATCCCTGACCACTGGCTGTGTTCCATCCTCATCAACTCATCCCTGACCACTGGCTGTGTTCCATCCTCATCAACTCATCCCTGACCACTGGCTGTGTTCCATCCTCATCAACTCATCCCTGACCACTGGCTGTGTTCCATCCTCATCAACTCATCCCTGACCACTGGCTGTGTTCCATCCTCATCAACTCAACCCTGACCACTGGCTGTGTTCCATCCTCATCAACTCATCCCTGACCACTGACTGTGTTCCATCCTCATCAACTCATCCCTGACCACTGGCTGTGTTCCATCCTCATCAACTCAACCCTGACCACTGGCTGTGTTCCATCCTCATCAACTCATCCCTGACCACTGGCTGTGTTCCATCCTCATCAACTCATCCCTGACCACTGGCTGTGTTCCATCCTCATCAACTCATCCCTGACCACTGGCTGTGTTCCATCCTCATCAACTCATCCCTGACCACTGGCTGTGTTCCATCCTCATCAACTCAACCCTGACCACTGGCTGTGTTCCATCCTCATCAACTCATCCCTGACCACTGACTGTGTTCCATCCTCATCAACTCATCCCTGACCACTGGCTGTGTTCCATCCTCATCAACTCAACCCTGACCACTGGCTGTGTTCCATCCTCATCAACTCATCCCTGACCACTGGCTGTGTTCCATCCTCATCAACTCATCCCTGACCAGTGGCTGTGTTCCATCCTCATCAACTCAACCCTGACCACTGGCTGTGTTCCATCCTCATCAACTCATCCCTGACCACTGACTGTGTTCCATCCTCATCAACGCATCCCTGACCACTGGCTGTGTTCCATCCTCATCAACTCAACCCTGACCACTGGCTGTGTTCCATCCTCATCCCTGACCACTGGCTGTGTTCCATCCTCATCAACTCAACCCTGACCACTGGCAGTGTTCCATCCTCATCAACTCATCCCTGACCACTGGCTGTGTTCCATCCTCATCAACTCATCTCTGACCACTGGCTGTGTTCCATCCTCATCAACTTAACCCTGACCACTGGCTGTGTTCCATCCTCATCAACTCATCCCTGACCAGTGGCTGTGTTCCATCCTCATCAACTCATCCCTGACCACTGTCTGTGTTCCATCCTCATCAACTCATCCCTGACCACTGGCTGTGTTCCATCCTCATCAACTCATCCCTGACCACTGGCTGTGTTCCATCCTCATCAACTCATCCCTGACCACTGGCTGTGTTCCATCCTCATCAACTCAACCCTGACCACTGGCTGCATACCTTCTAACTTCAAAATGTCCAGAGTCGCTCCCGTCCTCAAGAAACCAACACTTGACACCTCTGGTGTCAAAAACTACAGACTGGTATCTGTTCCCTTTGACACCGTGAACCATCAGATCCTCCTCTCCACCCTCTCAGGGCTGGGCGTCTCAGGCTCTATCAGATCCTCCTCTCCACCCTCTCAGGGCTGGGCGTCTCAGGCTCTATCAAATCCTCCTCTCCACCCTCTCAGGGCTGGGTGTCTCAGGCTCTATCAGATCCTCCTCTCCATCCTCTCAGGGCTGGGTGTCTCAGGCTCTATCAGATCCTCCTCTCCACCCTCTCAGGGCTGGGCGTCTCAGGCTCTATCAAATCCTCCTCTCCACCCTCTCAGGGCTGGGTGTCTCAGGCTCTATCAGATCCTCCTCTCTACCCTCTCAGGGCTGGGTGTCTCAGGCTCTATCAGATCCTCCCCTCCACCCTCTCAGGGCTGAGTGTCTCAGGCTCTATCAGATCCTCCTCTCAGGGCTGGGCATCTCAGGCTCTATCAGATCCTCCTCTCCACCCTCTCAGGGCTGGGTGTCTCAGGCTCTATCAGATCCTCCTCTCCACCCTCTCAGGGCTGGGCGTCTCAGGCTCTGTCAGATCCCCCTCTCCCCCCTCTCAGGGCTGGGTGTCTCAGGCTCTGCCTCCTCTCCCCCCTCTCAGGGCTGGGTGTCTCTGGCTCTGCCTCCTCTCCCTCCTCTCAGGGCTGGGTGTCTCAGGCTCTATCACCACTCTTGGATTGCATCCTACCTGGCTTCTCCTACCAGGTGACGTGGAGAGGATCTGTGTCTGCACCATGTACTCTCACTACTGGTGTCCCCCAGGGCTCCGTTCTAGGCCCTCTCCTCTTCTCTCTATACACCAAGTCACTCAGCTCTGTCATATCCTCACATGGTCTCTCTTTTCATTGCTCTGTGGATGACACTCAACTACTTTTCTCGTTTCCCCCTTCTGACACCCAGGTGGCGACACGCATCTCTGCGTGCCTGGCAGATATCTCAGCTTGGATGTTGGCCCACCACATCAAGCTCAACCTCGACAAGATGGAGCTGCTCTCCCTCCCTGGGAAGGCCTGCCTGCTCCAAGACCTCTCCATCACGGTTAACAACTCCACAGTATCGCCCTCCCAGAAGGGAAAGAACTTTGGTGTGACAAATGATTTATCACTTGTCTTACACAAATCTAAAATGACTATACAGTGGGGAGAACAAGTATTTGATACATTGCCGATGTTGCAGGTTTTCCTACTTACAAAGCATGTAGAGGTCTGTAATTTTTATCATGATGGCCTATTTATTGCCTTAACTTCCTTATCTTACCTCATTTGCACTCAATGTATACGGACTTTTTGTTTTCTGTATTATTGACTGTATGTTTTGTTTATTCCATGTGTAACTCTGTGTTGTTGTTTGTGTCGAACTGCTTTGCTTTATCTTGGCCAGGTCGCAATTGTAAATGAGAATTTATTCATAACAAGCCTACCTGATTAAATAAATAAAGGTGAAATAAAATAAATATATAATCATATTGACAAAGTTGTTGTGAAGATGGGTGTTACGAATCCCTTTTGGCCCGACAGTCTAGGGGGGATGGTAATGAGACTCGTAACATAACTCATGCAAATTATTATTGTGACAAAGGAAAAGTGTGAACGAAATAAGCACGACAACTGAAATCTACCGTCAAACTCTAGGTTTATTTATAAACACACGGTAATGGGGGGAGCAGGAAAAGGGGCTGAGCTGGACCCAAGGAAAGAAACAATAAGTATTCAAAACCACCCCTAAGCTAGACTAGCCTACTTTAACAACAGCTAACTAACTAACCAAAAATACAGTGGGTGGTCCGCCCAGTTCTAACTAGTGTATTTAACAAAGTTCACCTACGGGTAGTGTATGCCCATGGGCGACTTGTCTTGGTTTCCCCCTTTTCCACCAGCAATCAAACACAAACACCATAACCAAAAACAATACTCACAGGTGATGACAAAGTGCTATGAGGTGCTTAAACAAAAGAGAGGTTAAGACACAAAGCGAGAGTGAAACACAGAGACCTACAGACATGGCATTTACAGAGAGATTGAGCTGAGCTGAGCTGGGCTCCAGAACAAACAAATGATGGGGTTTTTAAACCATGGGGAAGGAACTGTGATAGGTCAGGAAATAGGAGGAGGTGTGTCTTCTGATTGATGATTGATTGTTGACTGATTGGGGAGTGATGATTTTCAACTGAGAGGGGAGAAGGAAAGAAAAGAAACACACACACAGGATACACACACACACAGGATAACTGTATCCGTAACAATGGGGAAGGGTATGTCTGTTATAAAATAAATCACAAACCTACTGTAGTAGTTTTTCAGGCTCTGGTTTTGTCCCAACCTTGTTTACTTTGTTTACTGCCCGGTCAATATGGTGAAAAGAACGACCAAGCAAAGCTGCAGCTCAAAACAGACACGCCATTAACATGAACACAACTAACATCAACAGCAGACGCCGTTTCCTGGTTGAGGGGAAATCCACTGCTTCTCTTCTAGTTTTTATGATAAATATTACTGATTTTACTGCGGAAAATTACAGATTGACAACATTATCAAATAACACACAGCGCAGACCCCCCCCACACACAACAAGACATAAGTCCAAAATGAATTCACGCCATCACACAATATTATACAGACTATTCCGTCTTTACTAAGAGGCTGCGCTGAGGAGGGCGAGGGACATGCTAATATATATATGTCTCATTTTAAAGATATTTTCCTGCGTTTCTACAGCTTTTCCTTGGGGCAGAGAATGTTGTTTTCTGTAGCTCACCTTGCTGTATTCTATAGCTCACCATGTTGTATTCTATAGCTCACCGTGCTGTTTTCTATAGCTCACCATGCTGTATTCTATAGCTCACCATGCTGTTTTCTATAGCTCACCATGCTGTTTTCTATAGCTCACCATGTTGTTTTCTATAGCTCACCATGCTGTATTCTATAGCTCACCATGTTGTTTTCTATAGCTCACCATGCTGTTTTCTATAGCTCACCATGCTGTATTCTATAGCTCACCATGCTGTTTTCTATAGCTCACCATGCTGTATTCTATAGCTCACCATGCTGTTTTCTATAGCTCACCATGTTGTTTTCTATAGCTCACCATGCTGTTTTCTATAGCTCACCATGCTGTTTTCTATAGCTCACCATGTTGTTTTCTATAGCTCACCATGTTGTTTTCTATAGCTCACCATGCTGTTTTCTATAGCTCACCATGCTGTTTTCTATAGCTCACCATGCTGTTTTCTATAGCTCACCATGCTGTTTTCTATAGCTCACCATGCTGTTTTCTATAGCTCACAATGCTGTATTCTATAGCTCACCATGCTGTTTTCTATAGCTCACCATGCTGTTTTCTATAGCTCACCATGCTGTTTTCTATAGCTCACCATGCTGTATTCTATAGCTCACCATGTTGTTTTCTATAGCTCACCATGCTGTATTCTATAGCTCACCATGTTGTTTTCTATAGCTCACCATGTTGTTTTCTATAGCTCACCATGCTGTTTTCTATAGCTCACCGTGCTGTTTTCTATAGCTCACCGTGCTGTATTCTATAGCTCACCGTGCTGTTTTCTATAGCTCACCATGCTGTATTCTATAGCTCACCATGCTGTATTCTATAGCTCACCATGCTGTATTCTATAGCTCACCATGCTGTTTTCTTTAGCTCACCATGCTGTATTCTATAGCTCACCATGTTGTTTTCTATAGCTCACCATGCTGTATTCTATAGCTCACCATGCTGTATTCTATAGCTCACCATGCTGTTTTCTTTAGCTCACCATGCTGTATTCTATAGCTCACCATGTTGTTTTCTATAGCTCACCATGCTGTATTCTATAGCTCACCATGCTGTATTCTATAGCTCACCATGCTGTATTCTATAGCTCACCATGCTGTTTTCTATAGCTCACCATGCTGTTTTCTATAGCTCACCATGCTGTTTTCTATAGCTCACCATGTTGTTTTCTATAGCTCACCATGCTGTATTCTATAGCTCACCATGCTGTTTTCTATAGCTCACCATGCTGTTTTCTATAGCTCACCATGCTGTTTTCTATAGCTCACCATGCTGTTTTCTATAGCTCACCATGCTGTTTTCTATAGCTCACCATGTTGTTTTCTATAGCTCACCATGTTGTTTTCTATAGCTCACCACGCTGTATTCTATAGCTCACCATGCTGTTTTCTATAGCTCACCATGTTGTTTTCTATAGCTCACCATGCTGTATTCTATAGCTCACCATGCTGTTTTCTATAGCTCACCATGCTGTTTTCTATAGCTCACCATGCTGTTTTCTATAGCTCACCATGCTGTTTTCTATAGCTCACCATGCTGTTTTCTATAGCTCACCATGTTGTTTTCTATAGCTCACCATGCTGTTTTCTATAGCTCACCATGCTGTTTTCTATAGCTCACCATGCTGTTTTCTATAGCTCACCATGCTGTTTTCTATAGCTCACCATGCTGTTTTCTATAGCTCACCATGCTGTATTCTATAGCTCACCATGCTGTTTTCTATAGCTCACCATGCTGTTTTCTATAGCTCACCATGCTGTTTTCTATAGCTCACCATGCTGTTTTCTATAGCTCACCATGCTGTATTCTATAGCTCACCATGCTGTATTCTATAGCTCACCATGTTGTTTTCTATAGCTCACCATGCTGTTTTCTATAGCTCACCATGCTGTATTCTATAGCTCACCATGTTGTTTTCTGTAGCTCACCATGCTGTTTTCTATAGCTCACCATGCTGTATTCTATAGCTCACCATGCTGTATTCTATAGCTCACCATGCTGTTTTCTATAGCTCACCATGCTGTTTTCTATAGCTCACCATGCTGTTTTCTATAGCTCACCATGTTGTTTTCTATAGCTCACCATGCTGTATTCTATAGCTCACCATGCTGTTTTCTATAGCTCACCATGCTGTTTTCTATAGCTCACCATGCTGTATTCTATAGCTCACCATGCTGTTTTCTATAGCTCACCATGCTGTATTCTATAGCTCACCATGCTGTATTCTATAGCTCACCATGCTGTATTCTATAGCTCACCATGTTGTTTTCTATAGCTCACCATGCTGTATTCTATAGCTCACCATGCTGTATTCTATAGCTCACCATGCTGTATTCTATAGCTCACCATGCTGTATTCTATAGCTCACCATGCTGTTTTCTATAGCTCACCATGCTGTTTTCTATAGCTCACCATGCTGTATTCTATAGCTCACCATGTTGTTTTCTATAGCTCACCATGCTGTATTCTATAGCTCACCATGCTGTATTCTATAGCTCACCATGCTGTATTCTATAGCTCACCATGTTGTTTTCTATAGCTCACCATGCTGTATTCTATAGCTCACCATGCTGTATTCTATAGCTCACCATGCTGTATTCTATAGCTCACCATGCTGTTTTCTATAGCTCACCATGCTGTATTCTATAGCTCACCATGCTGTATTCTATAGCTCACCATGCTGTTTTCTATAGCTCACCATGCTGTTTTCTATAGCTCACCATGCTGAATTCTATAGCTCACCATGTTGTTTTCTATAGCTCACCATGCTGTATTCTATAGCTCACCATGCTGTTTTCTATAGCTCACCATGCTGTTTTCTATAGCTCACCATGTTGTTTTCTATAGCTCACCATGCTGTTTTCTATAGCTCACCATGCTGTTTTTATGAGGATGACAGAGAATGTTGCAGTTTTAATGCTAATTTCCTGCAAGTCTATACATTTTGCCACTGCTTATGACTTGTGCTATATGGGGCCAATTCCCGGACCTCCCATGTGACAGACAGGTTAAAGTTCACCACACAGGCTGCACTGTTTTCACTTTTCTGATGAAAGGCTGAGCATCAAACTGACGGTTTAAACTTTGAATTTGTTTGTTCACTTCAGTTGACACTATGTTGTGTATTTGTTCTCCAGACAGAGCTTCAGTATGGTCAACTTTCTGAAGGGAAACACCAACCAGACGGGGTCCAACCACACAGAGAGATCTCCCCTCATCAGGTTCTCCCAAGATGACAGGTAAGTTAGGTTTTGTTGGTTCTCAGAAAGAGCCTTTGATATCAAAGCAGGTTTGTAGCAAGCTACGTATGTTGAATTGTATACAATTGATGTGCACATGCATACATTTTACAAATGGAGATAACTACCTAATATTGTTCTCCTAAAAGACCCAGCTTCTATTCAACTCCTAGGTGATATTCAACTCCTAAGTGATATTCAACTCCTAGGTGATATTCAACTCCTAAGTGATATTCAACTCCTAGGTGATATTCAACTCCTAGGTGATATTCAACTCCTAAGTGATATTCAACTCCTAAGTGATATTCAACTCCTAGGTGATATTCAACTCCTAGGTGATATTCAACTCCTAGGTGATATTCAACTCCTAGGTGATATTCAACTCCTAGGTGATATAAGTGCAAAATGTTCCTCTTTGTGATTGCAGAGGACTGCTCATATCATGGTGGCTAGATACAGTGCAGATGAATGGATCTTATTTTGTACATGTGCGGTGCATTTGGAAAGTATTCAGACCCCTTGACTTTTTCCACATTTATCCTTATTCTACAATTGATTAAAGAAAACATTTTCCTCATCAATCAATACACACTACCCCTTAATGACAAGGGAAAAACATAATTCTTTAGACTTTTTTGCAAATGTATTAATATTAAAACCATAAATACCTTATTTAGACAAGTGTTCTGACCCTTTGGTATGAGACTCGAAATTAATCATCCTTCAGATGTCTCTACAACGTGATTAGAGTCCATCTGTGGTCAAATCAATTGATTGGACATGATTTGGAAAGGCACACACCTGTCTATATAAGGTCCTACAGTTGACAGTGCATGTCAGAGCAAGAACCAGGCCATGAGGTCGAAGGAATTGTCTGTAGAGCTCCGAGACAGGATTGTGTCGAGGCACAAATCTGGGGAAGGGCACCAAAACATTTCTGCAGCATTGAAGGTCCCCAAGAACACAGGGGCCTCCATCATTCTTTTAAATTATTATTATAAAAAAAAAATTCAGCCCTTTTTTCTCCCCAATTTTGTGGTATTGGTAGTTACAGTCTTGTCTCATCGCTGAAACTCCCATACAGACTCGGGAGAGGTGAAGGTCGAGAGCCGTGCGTTCTCCGAAACACAACCCAACCCAGCCCATCCAACCCGGAAGCCAGCCACACCAATGTGTCAGAGGAAACACTGTACACCTGGCTACCGTGTCAGCGTGCACTGTGCCCGACCTGCCACCTGTTGCTTGTGCGCGATGAGACAAGGATATCCCTGCCGGTCAAACCCTCCCTAACCCGGGCGACGCTGGGCCAATTGTGCGCTGCCCCATGAGCCTCCCGGTCGCGGCCGGCTGCAACAGAGCCTTGGCTCGAACCCAGGCCTCCATAATTCTTAAATGGAAGAAGTTTGGAACCACCAAGACTCTTCCTAGAGCTGGCTGCCCGGCCAAACAGAGCAATCTGGGGAGAAGGGCCTTGGTCAGGGAGGTGACCAAGAACCCGATGATCACTCTGACAGAAATCTAGAGATCCTCTGTGGAGATGGAAGAGCCTTCCAGAAGGACAGCCATCTCTGCAGCACTCCACCAATCAGGCCTTTATGGTAAAGTGGCCAGTTGGAAGCCACTCCTCAGTAAAAAGCACATGACCACCCTCTTGGAGTTTGCCAAAAGGCACCTAAAGTACTCTGACCATGAGAAACAAGATTCTCTGGTCTGATGAAACTTAACTATTTGGCCTGACTGCCAAGCATCACGTCTGGAGGAAACCTGCCACCATCCCTACGGTGAAGCATGGTGGTGTTAGCATCCTGCTGTGAGGATGTTTTTCAGAGGCAGGGACTTGGAGACGAGTCAGGGTCAAGGGAAAGATAAATGGAGCAAAGTACAGAGAGCAAACCTGCTCCAGAGCGCTCAGGACCTCAGACTGGGGGGAAAGGTTCATCTTCAAAACATGAGAACAACCCTAAGCATACAGCCAAGAAAACACAGGAGTCTCTGAATGTCCTTGAGTGGCCAAGCCCAGATTTAAATAGCTGTGCAGTGACGCTTCCCATCCAACCTGACAGAGCTTGAGAGGATCTGCAGAGAGGAATGGGGGAAAGTCCCGAAATGCAAGTGTGCCAAGCTTGTAGCGTCATACCCAAGAATTCTCTAGGCTGTAATCGCTGCCAAAGGTGCTTCAACAAAGTACTGAGTATTGTGTGTAAATTGACGAGGGGAAATAAATATTTAATCCATTTTAGAATAATGCTGTAATGTAACAAAATGTGGAAAAGGTCAAGGGGTTTGAATACTTTCCGAAGGCACTGAACGTGCTGAAGGAGTGAAAAAGCTCTCAGGAATATGATAAATAACAGCGGTTGTCTCCATGTTATCAAGTCCCTCTCATTGTGTCCGTTTCGTTATCATCTGCAACAGCTGTCAAATCTACAAATTAGACATCAAATAAAATAAATAAAATAATGAACCTTTATTTTGACAGGTCTCTTTTACAGATGAGCCCTGTAGACACATCAATATACACATCAACCTAAACTACACACATCACTATATACATCATTATACACATCAACCTAAACTACACACATCACTATATACATCATTATACACATCAACCTAAACTACACACATCACTATTTACATCACTATATACATCACTATACACATCAACCTAAACTACACACATCACTATATACATCATTATACACATCAACCTAAACTACACACATCACTATATACATCATTATACACATCAACCTAAACTACACACATCACTATTTACATCACTATATACATCATTATACACATCAACCTAAACTATACACATCACTATACACATCAACCTAAACTATACACATCACTATTTACATCACTATATACATCATTATACACATCAACCTAAACTACACACATCACTATATACATCATTATACATATCAATATACAAGACACACATCACTATTTACATCATTATACATATCAATATACACTACACACATCACTATATACATCAATATACACATCAATCTAAACTATACACATCACTATACACTATTACACATCACTATACACATCACTATGCACATCACTATACACATCACTATATACATCACCATACACTATTACACATCACTTTACACATCACTATACACTATTACACATCAATATACACATCACTATACACATCACTATACACATCACTATTACACATCACTATACACATCACTATAAACTATTACACATCACCATACACTATTACACATCACTATACACATCACCATACACTATTACACATCACTATACACATCAATATACACATCGCCATACACTATTACACATCACTATACACATCACCATACACTATTACACATCACTATACACATCACCATACACTATTACACTTCACTATACACATCAATATACACATCGCCATACACTATTACACATCACTATACACATCACTATTACACATCACTTTACACATCACTATATACATCACCATACACTATTTCACACCACTTTACACATCACTATACACTATTACACATCACTATACACATCACTATACACATCACTATTACACATCACCATACACTATTACACATCACTTTACACATCACTATACACTATTACACATCACTTTACACATCACTATATACATCACCATACATTATTACACATGACTTTACACATCACTATACACTATTACACATCACTATACACTATTACACATCACTATACACATCACTATACACATCACTATTACACATCACCATACACATCACTATACACTACACATCACTATACACATCACTATTACACATCGCCATACACTATTACACATCACTATATACATCAATATACACATCACTATACACTATTACACATCACTATACACTATTACACATCACTATACACTATTACACATCACTATACACATCACTATACACATCACCATACACTATTACACATCACTATACACATCACTATACACTATTACACATCACTATACACTATTACACATCACCATAAACTAGTACACATCACTATTACACATCACTATACACATCACTTTACACATCACTATACACTATTACACATCACTATACACATCACTATACACATCACTATTACACATCACCATACACATCACTATACACTATTACACATCACTATACACATCACTATACACATCACCATACACTATTACACATCACTATACACATCACCATACACTATTACACATCACTATACACATCACTATACACTATTACACATCACTATACACTATTACACATCACTATACACATCACCATACACTATTACACATAACTATACACATCAATGTACACTTTGTTTTAGATGTGTTGTACATATTATAGATGTGTTGTACATATTATAGATCTGTTGTACATATTATAGATCTGCTGTACATTATTATAGATCTGTTGTACATTATTATAGATCTGTTGTACATATTATAGATCTGTTGTACATATTATAGATCTGTTGTACATTATTATAGATCTGTTGTACATTATTATAGATCTGTTGTATATTATTATAGATCTGTTGTACATATTATAGATCTGTTGTACATTATTATAGATCTGCTGTACATTATTATAGATCTGTTGTACATTATTATAGATCTGTTGTACATATTATAGATCTGTTGTACATTATTATAGATCTGTTGTACATATTATAGATCTGTTGTACATTATTATAGATCTGTTGTACATTATTATAGATCTGTTGTACATATTATAGATGTTGTACATTGTTATAAATCTGTTGTACATATTATAGATCTGTTGTACATTATTATAGATCTGTTGTACATATTATAGATGTTGTACATTATTATAGATCTGTTGTACATTATTATAGATCTGTTGTACATATTATAGATATGTTGTACATTATTATAGATCTGTTGTACATTATTATAGATCTGTTGTACATATTATAGATATGTTGTACATTATTATAGATCTGTTGTACATATTATAGATCTGTTGTACATTATTATAGATCTGTTGTACATATTATAGATGTTGTACATTGTTATAGATCTGTTGTACATATTATAGATGTTGTACATTATTATAGATCTGTTGTACATTATTATAGATCTGTTGTACATATTATAGATGTTGTACATTGTTATAAATCTGTTGTACATATTATAGATCTGTTGTACATTATTATAGATCTGTTGTACATATTATAGATGTTGTACTTTGTTATAGATCTGTTGTACATTATTATAGATCTGTTGTACATTATTATAGATCTGTTGTACATATTATAGATATGTTGTACATTATTATAGATCTGTTGTACATTATTATAGATCTGTTGTACATATTATAGATATGTTGTACATTATTATAGATCTGTTGTACATATTATAGATCTGTTGTACATTATTATAGATCTGTTGTACATATTATAGATGTTGTACATTGTTATAGATCTGTTGTACATTATTAGAGATGTGTTGTACATTATTATAGATCTGTTGTACATATTATAGATGTTGTACATTGTTATAGATCCGTTGTACATTATTATAGATCTGTTGTACATATTATAGATCTGTTGTACATTGTTGTAGATCTGTTGTACATTATTATAGATGTGTTGTACAGATATCTGGGATCTTTTGTTATGTTGTATTTGATTTGATTGAATTTGCATTCCCAGTGATTTCTGTTGTTGCCTATGCTATTCCCAGTATTGATTATTTAATTCATTCGTATTATGTTTCCAGGATAACGTACATGACCCTGTACGAGGGGGAGGAGACATGGGACAACAGCTAATAACCTGTATTATTACCTATATGTTCCAGTATAACGTACATGACCCTGTACGAGGGGGAGGAGACGTGGGACAACAGCAGTTTGGAGCTGGATAGGAGGTGTCGTCTGGGGAGTGAGGTCACCAGCCTCTCCCTGTCACGATCCTCCTCCACAGAGAAAGACCCTCTGGACGTACACCTAAACTTCAAATTGTCCAACAGCATGAGGTAAAGCTCTCTGTCTCTCTGTCAGTTCAATTCAAATAGTCTTAAATTGGCAAGATTTTTTTTTAAACATTCACAAAGTAAGTGATAAAAACAATCACAAATTAACAGTTAACATTAAACACACAGAAGTTTCAAACGAGAAAGCCGTTTGAAATGATAAATGATTAACTAAGTACAAAAACCAACATAGAAACGAGTGTATCGGTCTGAACCTGTACAGGTTGTCAGTCTAGACACCTAACTAAATAAAATATAAAATAGTCTATAAATGAAGAGAAAATAGCTTACAGACTAATTCAGCTACAGTACTTACACCTTACAGAAGTTGCCGTCTCCACTAGGGCCCTCTCAGCAGCTGGCTCCTCTAGGGGCCTCTCAGCAGCTGGCTCCTCTAGGGCCCTCTCAGCAGCTGGCTCCTCTAGGGCCCTCTCAGCAGCTGGCTCCACTAGGGCCCTCTCAGCAGCAGGCTCCACTAGGGCCCTCTAGGCAGCTGTCTCCTCTAGGGCCCTCTAGGCAGCTGTCTCCTCTAGGGCCCTCTCAGCAGCTGGCTCCACTAGGGCCCTCTCGGCAGCTGGCTCCACTAGGGCCCTCTCAGCAGCTGGCTCCTCTAGGGCCCTCTCGGCAGCTGTCTCCTCTCGGGCCCTCTAGGCAGCTGTCTCCTCTAGGGCCCTCTAGGCAACTGTCTCCTCTAGGGCCCTCTCAGCAGCTGGCTCCACTAGGGCCCTCTCGGCAGCTGGCTCCACTAGGGCCCTCTCAGCAGCTGGCTCCTCTAGGGCCCTCTCGGCAGCTGGCTCCTCTAGAACCCTCTCAGCAGCAGGCTCCTCTAGGGCCCTCTCGGCAGTTGTCTCCTCTCGGGCCCTCTAGGCAGCTGTCTCCTCTAGGGCCCTCTCAGCAGCAGGCTCCTCCAGGGCCCTCTCTGTAGTACTCGCGCTGTTAATACACTCAACCACTGCTACTCCAATTTCAGGGAAGCCTACAAGACCCTCGTCCACCCTCCCTTCGGCAAATCTGATCTCGACCTGATTTTGCTCCTCCCTTCCTATAGGCAGAAACTCAAAACAGGAAGTACCCGTGCTAAGGACTATTCAATGCTGGTCTGACCAATCGGAATCCACGCAGACTAGGATATGTTCCAGGTAGCCTCCAAGAATAACATTGACAAATACACAGATACGGTGACGGAGTTCTTTAGGAAGTGTATAGGAGATGTTGTACCCACTGTGACTATTAAAACCTACTCAAACGAGTAACTATGGATAGATGGCAGCATTCGTGCAAAACTGAAAGCGTGAACCACCGTATTTAACCACGGCAAGGTGACTGGGAATATGGTTGAATACAGTATAGTTATTCCCTCTGTAAGGCAAACGTCAGGCTAAACGTCAGTACAGAGACAAGGTGGAGTCGCAATTTAACAACTCCGTCACGAGACTTATATTGCACAGTCTACAGACGTTCACGTCGTGGACACCGACGCCTTGCTTCCTGACCAGCTAAACGACTTCTTCGCCCGCTTTGAGGATAACACAGTGCCACCGACGCGGCCGATACCACGGACTGTGGGCTCTCCTTCTCGTGGCCGACGTGAGACATTTAAACGTGTCACAAGGCTGCCGGACCAGACGACATCCCTAGCTGTGTCCGCAGAGCATGGCAGACCAGCTGGCTGGAGTGTTTACGGACATTCAATCTCTCCCTAGTCCAGTCTGCTGTCCCTACATGCTTCAAGATGTCCACCATTGTTCCTGTACCCAAGAAAGCAAAATAAACTGAACTAAATGACTATCGCCCCGTAGCACTCACTTCTGTCATCATGAAGTGCTTTGAGAGGCTAGTCAGGGATCATATCACCTCTGACACCCTAGACCCACTTCAATTTGCTCACTGCCCTAAGAGGTCCATGGACGATGCAATCGCCATCACACTGCCCTAACCCATCCGGACAAGAGGAATACCAATGTAAAAATGCTGTTCATCAACGACAGCTCAGCATTCAACACAAGAGTACCCTCCAAACTCATCATTAAGCTTGAGTGCCTGGGTCTTGACCCCGCCCTGTGCATCTGGATCCTGGACTTCCTGACAGGCCGCCCCGAGGTGGTGAAGGTAGGAAACAACATCTCCACAAGGGGCCCCACAAGGGTGTGTGCTCAGCCCCCTCCTGTACTCCCTGTTCACCCATGACTGCGTGGCCATGCACGCCTCCAACTCAATCACCAAGTTTGCAGACGACACTACAGTAGTGGGCTTGATTACCGACAACGACGAGTCGGCCTACAGGGAGGAGGTGAGGGCCCTTGGAGTCAGGAAAATAACCTCACACTCAACGTCAACAAAACAAAGGATATGATCATGGACTTCAGGAAACAGCAGAGGGAGCACCCCCCTATCCACATCGACAGGACAGCAGTGGAGAGGGTAGTAAGTTTTAAGTTCCTCGGCGTACCCATCACAGACAAACTGAAATGATCCACCTACACAGACTGTGGTGAAGAAGGTGCAACAGCACCTTTTCAACCTCAGGAGGCTGAAGAAATTTGGCTTGTCACCTAAAACCCTTACAAACGTTTACAGATGCACAATTGAGAGCATCCTGTCTGGCTGTATCACCGCCTGGTATGGCAACTGCACCGCCCACAACCGCAGGGCTCTCAGAGGGTGGTGCACTGTATTCACATTCCTTTGACTTTGATGCCTCATGGTTGAGAAATGCTCTGCTCCAGTAGATTGTCTCTCGCTCTCACTGTCTCACTGCCTCACTGTCTGTCTCTCTGTCACTGTCTCTCTGTCTGTCTCTCTCTGTCACTGTCTCTCTGTCTGTCTCTCTCACTGTCTCACTATCTGTCTCTCTCTGTCACTGTCTCACTGTCTGTCTCTCTCTCTCACTGTCTCACTGTCTGTCTCTCTCTGTCACTGTCTCACTGTCTGTCTCTCTCTGTCACTGTCTCTCTGTCTGTCTGTCTCTCTGTCTGTCTGTCTCTCTCTCTGTCTCACTGTCTGTCTCTTTCCTTCTCTCTCTCTGCCTATTTCTGTCCCTCCATGTTCAGAGCCTTTACTACATTATGCTCAGCACCTGGGTTTCAAAATGGCTCCATCACCCAGTACACACCATCTAATATTGGGTTCATTTTCTTTACAGATCTTGCATCTCCATCTTTAAAATCGCCTGTATCTTCACCTTTGTCGTCCTCATGTCTGTAAGTGGATTGTCTTGTGATAGATGACTCAGTCATATTGATTGTAATGTGTCAATATCAGTTCATCCTGATGTCTAGAGAAAGTAACAGTTTAAAAATGCTAAAAGTGTGTGTGTGTGTGTGTGTGTGTGTGTGTGTGTGTGTGTGTCTCCAGTTGTTCTTCAGTATGTATCCAGACAGAGACAACCCATGGAGGATGCTGGCTGTCTCCCCTACTGAGAGCTTCTGTATCCTTCTACTGCATCAGTCCCAAACAACACAGTACTGTAGAGTCTACTGCATCAGTCCCAAACAACACAGTACTGCTGAGTCTACTGCATCAGTCCCAATCAACACAGTACTGCTGAGTCTACTGCATCAGTCCCAATCAACACAGTACTGTAGAGTCTACTGCATCAGTCCCATACAACACAGTACTGTTGAGTCTACTGCATCAGTCCCATACAACACAGTACTGCTGAGTCTACTGCATCAGTCCCATACAACACAGTACTGCTGAGTCTACTGCATCAGTCCCATACAACACAGTACTGTTGAGTCTACTGCATCAGTCCCATACAACACAGTACTGTTGAGTCTACTGCATCAGTCCCCTACAACACAGTACTGTTGAGTCTACTGCATCAGTCCCATACAACACAGTACTGCTGAGTCTACTGCATCAGTCCCATACAACACAGTACTGCTGAGTCTACTGCATCAGTCCCATACAACACAGTACTGCTGAGTCTACTGAATCAGTCCCATACAACACAGTACTGCTGAGTCTACTGCATCAGTCCCATACAAGACAGTACTGTTGAGTCTACTGCATCAGTCCCATACAACACAGTACTGTTGAGTCTACTGCATCAGTCCCAATCAACACAGTACTGTAGCTATAGTACTGTTGAGTCTACTGCATCAGTCCCATACAACACAGTACTGTTGAGTCTACTGCATCAGTCCCAAACAACACAGTACTGTTGAGTCTACTGCATCAGTCCCATACAACACAGTACTGCTGAGTCTACTGCATCAGTCCCCTACAACACAGTACTGTAGAGTCTACTGCATCAGTCCCATACAACACAGTACTGCTGAGTCTACTGCATCAGTCCCAAACAACACAGTACTGCTGAGTCTACTGCATCAGTCCCATACAACACAGTACTGTAGAGTCTACTGCATCAGTCCCATACAACACAGTACTGTTGAGTCTACTGCATCAGTCCCATACAACACAGTACTGTTGAGTCTACTGCATCAGTCCCATACAACACAGTACTGCTGAGTCTACTGCTGAGTCTACTGCATCAGTCCCAAACAACACAGTACTGCTGAGTCTACTGCATCAGTCCCATACAACACAGTACTGTTGAGTCTACTGCATCAGTCCCATACAACACAGTACTGTTGAGTCTACTGCATCAGTCCCCTACAACACAGTACTGTAGAGTCTACTGCATCAGTCCCCTACAACACAGTACTGTAGAGTCTACTGCATCAGTCCCATACAACACAGTACTGTTGAGTCTACTGCATCAGTCCCATACAACACAGTACTGCTGAGTCTACTGCATCAGTCCCATACAACACAGTACTGTAGAGTCTACTGCATCAGTCCCATACAACACAGTACTGTTGAGTCTACTGCATCAGTCCCATACAACACAGTACTGCTGAGTCTACTGCATCAGTCCCATACAACACAGTACTGTAGAGTCTACTGCATCAGTCCCAAACAACACAGTACTGCTGAGTCTACTGCATCAGTCCCATACAACACAGTACTGCTGAGTCTACTGCATCAGTCCCATACAACACAGTACTGCTGAGTCTACTGCATCAGTCCCAAACAACACAGTACTGTTGAGTCTACTGCATCAGTCCCATACAACACAGTACTGCTGAGTCTACTGCATCAGTCCCAAACAACACAGTACTGCTGAGTCTACTGCATCAGTCCCAAACAACACAGTACTGTTGAGTCTACTGCATCAGTCCCATACAACACAGTACTGCTGAGTCTACTGCATCAGTCCCATACAACACAGTACTGCTGAGTCTACTGCATCAGTCCCATACAACACAGTACTGCTGAGTCTACTGCATCAGTCCCATACAACACAGTACTGCTGAGTCTACTGCATCAGTCCCATACAACACAGTACTGTTGAGTCTACTGCATCAGTCCCATACAACACAGTACTGCTGAGTCTACTGCATCAGTCCCATACAACACAGTACTGCTGAGTCTACTGCATCAGTCCCAATCAACACAGTACTGTAGCTATAGTACTGTTGAGTCTACTGCATCAGTCCCAATCAACACAGTACTGTTGAGTCTACTGCATCAGTCCCATACAACACAGTACTGCTGAGTCTACTGCATCAGTCCCAATCAACACAGTACTGCTGAGTCTACTGCATCAGTCCCATACAACACAGTACTGCTGAGTCTACTGCATCAGTCCCAAACAACACAGTACTGCTGAGTCTACTGCATCAGTCCCAATCAACACAGTACTGTTGAGTCTACTGAATCAGTCCCATACAACACAGTACTGTTGAGTCTACTGCATCAGTCCCATACAAGACAGTACTGCTGAGTCTACTGCATCAGTCCCATACAACACAGTACTGCTGAGTCTACTGCATCAGTCCCAATCAACACAGTACTGTAGAGTCTACTGCATCAGTCCCATACAACACAGTACTGTTGAGTCTACTGCATCAGTCCCATACAACACAGTACTGCTGAGTCTACTGCATCAGTCCCATACAACACAGTACTGTTGAGTCTACTGCATCAGTCCCATACAACACAGTACTGCTGAGTCTACTGCATCAGTCCAATACAACACAGTACTGTAGAGTCTACTGCATCAGTCCCATACAACACAGTACTGTTGAGTCTACTGCATCAGTCCCATACAACACAGTACTGCTGAGTCTACTGCATCAGTCCAATACAACACAGTACTGTAGAGTCTACTGCATCAGTCCCATACAACACAGTACTGCTGAGTCTACTGCATCAGTCCAATACAACACAGTACTGCTGAGTCTACTGCATCAGTCCCAATCAACACAGTACTGCTGAGTCTACTGCATCAGTCCCATACAACTTGTAGAGGTCCTGACTGGCTGGACACTGTGACCTATACTGTAGTGTAGAGGTCCTGATTGGCTGGACACTGTGACCTATACTGTAGTGTAGAGGTCCTGATTGGCTGGACACTGTGACCTATACTGTAGTGTAGAGGTCCTGATTGGCTGGACACTGTGACCTATAGTGTAGTGTAGAGGTCCTGATTGGCTGGACACTGACCTGTACTGTAGTGTAGAGGTCCTGATTGGCTGGACACTGTGACCTATAGTGTAGTGTAGAGGTCCTGATTGGCTGGACACTGTGACCTATAGTGTAGTGTAGAGGTCCTGATTGGCTGGACACTGTGACCTATACTGTAGTGTAGAGGTCCTGATTGGCTGGACACTGTGACCTATACTGTAGTGTAGAGGTCCTGATTGGCTGGACACTGTGACCTATAGTGTAGTGTAGAGGTCCTGATTGGCTGGACACTGACCTGTACTGTAGTGTAGAGGTCCTGATTGGCTGGACACTGTGACCTATAGTGTAGTGTAGAGGTCCTGATTGGCTGGACACTGTGACCTATAGTGTAGTGTAGAGGTCCTGACTGGCTGGACACTGTGACCTGTACTGTAGTGTAGAGGTCCTGATTGGCTGGACACTGTGACCTATAGTGTAGTGTAGAGGCCCTGATTGGCTGGACACTGTGACCTATAGTGTAGTGTAGAGGTCCTGATTGGCTGGACACTGTGACCTATAGTGTAGTGTAGAGGTCCTGATTGGCTGGACACTATGACCTATACTGTAGTGTAGAGGTCCTGATTGGCTGGACACTGTGACCTATAGTGTAGTGTGGAGGTCCTGATTGGCTGGACACTGTGACCTGTACTGTAGTGTAGAGGTCCTGATTGGCTGGACACTATGACCTATAGTGTAGTGTAGAGGTCCTGATTGGCTGGACACTGTGATCTGTACTGTAGTGTAGAGGTCCTGATTGGCTGGACACTGACCTGTACTGTAGTGTAGAGGTCCTGATTGGCTGGACACTGACCTGTACTGTAGTGTAGAGGTCCTGATTGGCTGGACACTATGACCTATAGTGTAGTGTAGAGGTCCTGATTGGCTGGACACTATGACCTATAGTGTAGTGTAGAGGTCCTGATTGGCTGGACACTGACCTGTACTGTAGTGTAGAGGTCCTGATTGGCTGGACACTGACCTGTACTGTAGTGTAGAGGTCCTGATTGGCTGGACACTGTGACCTGTACTGTAGTGTAGAGGTCCTGATTGGCTGGACACTATGACCTATACTGTAGTGTGGAGGTCCTGATTGGCTGGACACTGTGACCTGTACTGTAGTGTAGAGGTCCTGATTGGCTGGACACTGTGATCTGTACTGTAGTGTAGAGGTCCTGATTGGCTGGACACTGACCTGTACTGTAGTGTAGAGGTCCTGATTGGCTGGACACTGACCTGTACTGTAGTGTAGAGGTCCTGATTGGCTGGACACTATGACCTATACTGTAGTGTAGAGGTCCTGATTGGCTGGACACTGTGACCTATAGTGTAGTGTGGAGGTCCTGATTGGCTGGACACTGACCTGTACTGTAGTGTAGAGGTCCTGATTGGCTGGACACTATGACCTATACTGTAGTGTAGAGGTCCTGACTGGCTGGACACTGTGACCTATAGTGTAGTGTAGAGGTCCTGATTGGCTGGACACTGTGACCTATAGTGTAGTGTAGAGGTCCTGACTGGCTGGACACTGTGACCTATAGTGTAGTGTAGAGGCCCTGATTGGCTGGACACTGTGACCTATAGTGTAGTGTAGAGGCCCTGATTGGCTGGACACTGACCTGTACTGTAGTGTAGAGGTCCTGATTGGCTGGACACTGTGATCTGTACTGTAGTGTAGAGGTCCTGATTGGCTGGACACTGACCTGTACTGTAGTGTAGAGGTCCTGATTGGCTGGACACTGTGACCTGTCCTGTAGTGTAGAGGTCCTGACTGGCTGGACACTGACCTGTACTGTAGTGTAGAGGTCCTGATTGGCTGGACACTGACCTGTACTGTAGTGTAGAGGTCCTGATTGGCTGGACACTGTGACCTGTACTGTAGTGTAGAGGTCCTGATTGGCTGGACACTGTGACCTGTACTGTAGTGTAGAGGTCCTGATTGGCTGGACACTGACCTGTACTGTAGTGTAGAGGTCCTGATTGGCTGGACACTGACCTGTACTGTAGTGTAGAGGTCCTGATTGGCTGGACACTGTGACCTATAGTGTAGTGTAGAGGTCCTGATTGGCTGGACACTGTGACCTATAGTGTAGTGTAGAGGTCCTGATTGGCTGGATACTGTGACCTGTACTGTAGTGTAGAGGTCCTGATTGGCTGGACACTGTGACCTATAGTGTAGTGTAGAGGTCCTGATTGGCTGGACACTGACCTGTACTGTAGTGTAGAGGTCCTGATTGGCTGGACACTGTGACCTATAGTGTAGTGTAGAGGTCCTGATTGGCTGGACACTGTGACCTATAGTGTAGTGTAGAGGTCCTGATTGGCTGGACACTGTGACCTATAGTGTAGTGTAGAGGTCCTGACTGGCTGGACACTGTGACCTGTACTGTAGTGTAGAGGTCCTGATTGGCTGGACACTGACCTGTACTGTAGTGTAGAGGTCCTGACTGGCTGGACACTGTGACCTGTACTGTAGTGTAGAGGTCCTGATTGGCTGGACACTGTGACCTATAGTGTAGTGTAGAGGCCCTGATTGGCTGGACACTGTGACCTATAGTGTAGTGTAGAGGTCCTGATTGGCTGGACACTGTGACCTATAGTGTAGTGTAGAGGTCCTGATTGGCTGGACACTATGACCTATACTGTAGTGTAGAGGTCCTGATTGGCTGGACACTGTGACCTATAGTGTAGTGTAGAGGTCCTGATTGGCTGGACACTGTGACCTATAGTGTAGTGTGGAGGTCCTGATTGGCTGGACACTGTGACCTGTACTGTAGTGTAGAGGTCCTGATTGGCTGGACACTGTGATCTGTACTGTAGTGTAGAGGTCCTGATTGGCTGGACACTGACCTGTACTGTAGTGTAGAGGTCCTGATTGGCTGGACACTGACCTGTACTGTAGTGTAGAGGTCCTGATTGGCTGGACACTGACCTGTACTGTAGTGTAGAGGTCCTGATTGGCTGGACACTATGACCTATAGTGTAGTGTAGAGGTCCTGATTGGCTGGACACTATGACCTATAGTGTAGTGTAGAGGTCCTGATTGGCTGGACACTGACCTGTACTGTAGTGTAGAGGTCCTGATTGGCTGGACACTGACCTGTACTGTAGTGTAGAGGTCCTGATTGGCTGGACACTGACCTGTACTGTAGTGTAGAGGTCCTGATTGGCTGGACACTGTGACCTGTACTGTAGTGTAGAGGTCCTGATTGGCTGGACACTATGACCTATAGTGTAGTGTAGAGGTCCTGATTGGCTGGACACTGTGATCTGTACTGTAGTGTAGAGGTCCTGATTGGCTGGACACTGTGACCTATAGTGTAGTGTAGAGGTCCTGATTGGCTGGACACTGTGACCTATAGTGTAGTGTAGAGGTCCTGATTGGCTGGACACTATGACCTATACTGTAGTGTAGAGGTCCTGATTGGCTGGACACTATGACCTATACTGTAGTGTAGAGGTCCTGATTGGCTGGACACTGTGACCTATAGTGTAGTGTGGAGGTCCTGATTGGCTGGACACTGTGACCTGTACTGTAGTGTAGAGGTCCTGATTGGCTGGACACTATGACCTATAGTGTAGTGTAGAGGTCCTGATTGGCTGGACACTGTGATCTGTACTGTAGTGTAGAGGTCCTGATTGGCTGGACACTGACCTGTACTGTAGTGTAGACGTCCTGATTGGCTGGACACTGACCTGTACTGTAGTGTAGAGGTCCTGATTGGCTGGACACTGACCTGTACTGTAGTGTAGAGGTCCTGATTGGCTGGACACTGACCTGTACTGTAGTGTAGAGGTCCTGATTGGCTGGACACTGTGACCTATACTGTAGTGTAGAGGTCCTGATTGGCTGGACACTGACCTGTACTGTAGTGTAGAGGTCCTGATTGGCTGGACACTGTGACCTGTACTGTAGTGTAGAGGTCCTGATTGGCTGGACACTATGACCTATACTGTAGTGTAGAGGTCCTGATTGGCTGGACACTGTGACCTATACTGTAGTGTAGAGGTCCTGACTGGCTGGACACTGTGACCTATAGTGTAGTGTAGAGGTCCTGATTGGCTGGACACTGTGACCTATACTGTAGTGTAGAGGTCCTGACTGGCTGGACACTGTGACCTATAGTGTAGTGTAGAGGCCCTGATTGGCTGGACACTGTGACCTATAGTGTAGTGTAGAGGCCCTGATTGGCTGGACACTGACCTGTACTGTAGTGTAGAGGTCCTGATTGGCTGGACACTGTGATCTGTACTGTAGTGTAGAGGTCCTGATTGGCTGGACACTGACCTGTACTGTAGTGTAGAGGTCCTGATTGGCTGGACTCTGACCTGTACTGTAGTGTAGAGGTCCTGATTGGCTGGACACTGTGACCTGTACTGTAGTGTAGAGGTCCTGATTGGCTGGACACTGTGACCTGTACTGTAGTGTAGAGGTCCTGATTGGCTGGACACTGACCTGTACTGTAGTGTAGAGGTCCTGATTGGCTGGACACTGACCTGTACTGTAGTGTAGAGGTCCTGATTGGCTGGACACTGTGACCTATACTGTAGTGTAGAGGTCCTGATTGGCTGGACACTGTGACCTATACTGTAGTGTAGAGGCCCTGATTGGTTGGACACTGTGACCTATAGTGTAGTGTAGAGGTCCTGACTGGCTGGACACTGTGACCTGTACTGTAGTGTAGAGGTCCTGATTGGCTGGACACTGTGACCTATAGTGTAGTGTAGAGGTCCTGATTGGCTGGATACTGTGACCTATAGTGTAGTGTAGAGGTCCTGATTGGCTGGACACTGACCTGTACTGTAGTGTAGAGGTCCTGATTGGCTGGACACTGTGACCTGTACTGTAGTGTAGAGGCCCTGATTGGTTGGACACTGTGACCTATAGTGTAGTGTAGAGGTCCTGACTGGCTGGACACTGTGACCTGTACTGTAGTGTAGATGTCCTGATTGGCTGGACACTGACCTGTACTGTAGTGTAGAGGTCCTGATTGGCTGGACACTGTGACCTATAGTGTAGTGTAGAGGTCCTGATTGGCTGGACACTGTGACCTATAGTGTAGTGTAGAGGTCCTGACTGGCTGGACACTGTGACCTGTACTGTAGTGTAGAGGTCCTGATTGGCTGGACACTGACCTGTACTGTAGTGTAGAGGTCCTGACTGGCTGGACACTGTGACCTGTACTGTAGTGTAGAGGTCCTGATTGGCTGGACACTGTGACCTATAGTGTAGTGTAGAGGCCCTGATTGGCTGGACACTGTGACCTATAGTGTAGTGTAGAGGTCCTGATTGGCTGGACACTGTGATCTGTACTGTAGTGTAGAGGTCCTGATTGGCTGGACACTGACCTGTACTGTAGTGTAGAGGTCCTGATTGGCTGGACACTGACCTGTACTGTAGTGTAGAGGTCCTGATTGGCTGGACACTGACCTGTACTGTAGTGTAGAGGTCCTGATTGGCTGGACACTGACCTGTACTGTAGTGTAGAGGTCCTGATTGGCTGGACACTGACCTGTACTGTAGTGTAGAGGTCCTGATTGGCTGGACACTGTGACCTATACTGTAGTGTAGAGGTCCTGATTGGCTGGACACTGACCTGTACTGTAGTGTAGAGGTCCTGATTGGCTGGACACTGTGACCTGTACTGTAGTGTAGAGGTCCTGATTGGCTGGACACTATGACCTATACTGTAGTGTAGAGGTCCTGATTGGCTGGACACTGTGACCTATACTGTAGTGTAGAGGTCCTGACTGGCTGGACACTGTGACCTATAGTGTAGTGTAGAGGTCCTGATTGGCTGGACACTGTGACCTATACTGTAGTGTAGAGGTCCTGACTGGCTGGACACTGTGACCTATAGTGTAGTGTAGAGGCCCTGATTGGCTGGACACTGTGACCTATAGTGTAGTGTAGAGGCCCTGATTGGCTGGACACTGACCTGTACTGTAGTGTAGAGGTCCTGATTGGCTGGACACTGTGATCTGTACTGTAGTGTAGAGGTCCTGATTGGCTGGACACTGACCTGTACTGTAGTGTAGAGGTCCTGATTGGCTGGACACTGACCTGTACTGTAGTGGTCCTGATTGGCTGGACACTGTGACCTGTACTGTAGTGTAGAGGTCCTGATTGGCTGGACACTGTGACCTGTACTGTAGTGTAGAGGTCCTGATTGGCTGGACACTGACCTGTACTGTAGTGTAGAGGTCCTGATTGGCTGGACACTGACCTGTACTGTAGTGTAGAGGTCCTGATTGGCTGGACACTGTGACCTATACTGTAGTGTAGAGGTCCTGATTGGCTGGACACTGTGACCTATACTGTAGTGTAGAGGCCCTGATTGGTTGGACACTGTGACCTATAGTGTAGTGTAGAGGTCCTGACTGGCTGGACACTGTGACCTGTACTGTAGTGTAGAGGTCCTGATTGGCTGGACACTGTGACCTATAGTGTAGTGTAGAGGTCCTGATTGGCTGGATACTGTGACCTATAGTGTAGTGTAGAGGTCCTGATTGGCTGGACACTGACCTGTACTGTAGTGTAGAGGTCCTGATTGGCTGGACACTGTGACCTGTACTGTAGTGTAGAGGCCCTGATTGGTTGGACACTGTGACCTATAGTGTAGTGTAGAGGTCCTGACTGGCTGGACACTGTGACCTGTACTGTAGTGTAGAGGTCCTGATTGGCTGGACACTGACCTGTACTGTAGTGTAGAGGTCCTGATTGGCTGGACACTGTGACCTATAGTCTAGTGTAGAGGCCCTGATTGGCTGGACACTGTGACCTATAGTGTAGTGTAGAGGTCCTGATTGGCTGGACACTGTGACCTATAGTGTAGTGTAGAGGTCCTGATTGGCTGGACACTATGACCTATACTGTAGTGTAGAGGTCCTGATTGGCTGGACACTGTGACCTATAGTGTAGTGTGGAGGTCCTGATTGGCTGGACACTGTGACCTGTACTGTAGTGTAGAGGTCCTGATTGGCTGGACACTATGACCTATAGTGTAGTGTAGAGGTCCTGATTGGCTGGACACTGTGATCTGTACTGTAGTGTAGAGGTCCTGATTGGCTGGACACTGACCTGTACTGTAGTGTAGAGGTCCTGATTGGCTGGACACTATGACCTATAGTGTAGTGTAGAGGTCCTGATTGGCTGGACACTATGACCTATAGTGTAGTGTAGAGGTCCTGATTGGCTGGACACTATGACCTATAGTGTAGTGTAGAGGTCCTGATTGGCTGGACACTGACCTGTACTGTAGTGTAGAGGTCCTGATTGGCTGGACACTGACCTGTACTGTAGTGTAGAGGTCCTGATTGGCTGGACACTGACCTGTACTGTAGTGTAGAGGTCCTGATTGGCTGGACACTGTGACCTGTACTGTAGTGTAGAGGTCCTGATTGGCTGGACACTGTGACCTGTACTGTAGTGTAGAGGTCCTGATTGGCTGGACACTATGACCTATAGTGTAGTGTAGAGGTCCTGATTGGCTGGACACTGTGATCTGTACTGTAGTGTAGAGGTCCTGATTGGCTGGACACTGACCTGTACTGTAGTGTAGAGGTCCTGATTGGCTGGACACTGACCTGTACTGTAGTGTAGAGGTCCTGATTGGCTGGACACTGTGACCTGTACTGTAGTGTAGAGGTCCTGATTGGCTGGACACTATGACCTATAGTGTAGTGTAGAGGTCCTGATTGGCTGGACACTGTGATCTGTACTGTAGTGTAGAGGTCCTGATTGGCTGGACACTGACCTGTACTGTAGTGTAGAGGTCCTGATTGGCTGGACACTATGACCTATAGTGTAGTGTAGAGGTCCTGATTGGCTGGACACTGTGACCTGTACTGTAGTGTAGAGGTCCTGATTGGCTGGACACTGTGACCTGTACTGTAGTGTAGAGGTCCTGATTGGCTGGACACTGACCTGTACTGTAGTGTAGAGGTCCTGATTGGCTGGACACTGACCTGTACTGTAGTGTAGAGGTCCTGATTGGCTGGACACTGACCTGTACTGTAGTGTAGAGGTCCTGATTGGCTGGACACTGACCTGTACTGTAGTGTAGAGGTCCTGATTGGCTGGACACTGTGACCTATACTGTAGTGTAGAGGTCCTGACTGGCTGGACACTGTGACCTATAGTGTAGTGTAGAGGTCCTGATTGGCTGGACACTGTGACCTATAGTGTAGTGTAGAGGTCCTGATTGGCTGGACACTATGACCTATAGTGTAGTGTAGAGGTCCTGATTGGCTGGACACTGTGATCTGTACTGTAGTGTAGAGGTCCTGATTGGCTGGACACTGTGACCTATAGTGTAGTGTAGAGGTCCTGATTGGCTGGACACTGTGACCTATAGTGTAGTGTAGAGGTCCTGATTGGCTGGACACTATGACCTATACTGTAGTGTAGAGGTCCTGATTGGCTGGACACTATGACCTATACTGTAGTGTAGAGGTCCTGATTGGCTGGACACTGTGACCTATAGTGTAGTGTGGAGGTCCTGATTGGCTGGACACTGTGACCTGTACTGTAGTGTAGAGGTCCTGATTGGCTGGACACTATGACCTATAGTGTAGTGTAGAGGTCCTGATTGGCTGGACACTGTGATCTGTACTGTAGTGTAGAGGTCCTGATTGGCTGGACACTGACCTGTACTGTAGTGTAGAGGTCCTGATTGGCTGGACACTGACCTGTACTGTAGTGTAGAGGTCCTGATTGGCTGGACACTGACCTGTACTGTAGTGTAGAGGTCCTGATTGGCTGGACACTGACCTGTACTGTAGTGTAGAGGTCCTGATTGGCTGGACACTGTGACCTATACTGTAGTGTAGAGGTCCTGATTGGCTGGACACTATGACCTATACTGTAGTGTAGAGGTCCTGATTGGCTGGACACTGTGACCTATACTGTAGTGTAGAGGTCCTGACTGGCTGGACACTGTGACCTATAGTGTAGTGTAGAGGTCCTGATTGGCTGGACACTGTGACCTATACTGTAGTGTAGAGGTCCTGACTGGCTGGACACTGTGACCTATAGTGTAGTGTAGAGGCCCTGATTGGCTGGACACTGTGACCTATAGTGTAGTGTAGAGGCCCTGATTGGCTGGACACTGACCTGTACTGTAGTGTAGAGGTCCTGATTGGCTGGACACTGTGATCTGTACTGTAGTGTAGAGGTCCTGATTGGCTGGACACTGACCTGTACTGTAGTGTAGAGGTCCTGATTGGCTGGACACTGACCTGTACTGTAGTGTAGAGGTCCTGATTGGCTGGACACTGTGACCTGTACTGTAGTGTAGAGGTCCTGATTGGCTGGACACTGTGACCTGTACTGTAGTGTAGAGGTCCTGATTGGCTGGACACTGACCTGTACTGTAGTGTAGAGGTCCTGATTGGCTGGACACTGACCTGTACTGTAGTGTAGAGGTCCTGATTGGCTGGACACTGTGACCTATACTGTAGTGTAGAGGTCCTGATTGGCTGGACACTGTGACCTATACTGTAGTGTAGAGGCCCTGATTGGTTGGACACTGTGACCTATAGTGTAGTGTAGAGGTCCTGACTGGCTGGACACTGTGACCTGTACTGTAGTGTAGAGGTCCTGATTGGCTGGACACTGTGACCTATAGTGTAGTGTAGAGGTCCTGATTGGCTGGATACTGTGACCTATAGTGTAGTGTAGAGGTCCTGATTGGCTGGACACTGACCTGTACTGTAGTGTAGAGGTCCTGATTGGCTGGACACTGTGACCTGTACTGTAGTGTAGAGGCCCTGATTGGTTGGACACTGTGACCTATAGTGTAGTGTAGAGGTCCTGACTGGCTGGACACTGTGACCTGTACTGTAGTGTAGAGGTCCTGATTGGCTGGACACTGACCTGTACTGTAGTGTAGAGGTCCTGATTGGCTGGACACTGTGACCTATAGTCTAGTGTAGAGGCCCTGATTGGCTGGACACTGTGACCTATAGTGTAGTGTAGAGGTCCTGATTGGCTGGACACTGTGACCTATAGTGTAGTGTAGAGGTCCTGATTGGCTGGACACTATGACCTATACTGTAGTGTAGAGGTCCTGATTGGCTGGACACTGTGACCTATAGTGTAGTGTGGAGGTCCTGATTGGCTGGACACTGTGACCTGTACTGTAGTGTAGAGGTCCTGATTGGCTGGACACTATGACCTATAGTGTAGTGTAGAGGTCCTGATTGGCTGGACACTATGACCTATAGTGTAGTGTAGAGGTCCTGATTGGCTGGACACTGACCTGTACTGTAGTGTAGAGGTCCTGATTGGCTGGACACTGACCTGTACTGTAGTGTAGAGGTCCTGATTGGCTGGACACTGACCTGTACTGTAGTGTAGAGGTCCTGATTGGCTGGACACTGTGACCTGTACTGTAGTGTAGAGGTCCTGATTGGCTGGACACTGTGACCTGTACTGTAGTGTAGAGGTCCTGATTGGCTGGACACTATGACCTATAGTGTAGTGTAGAGGTCCTGATTGGCTGGACACTGTGATCTGTACTGTAGTGTAGAGGTCCTGATTGGCTGGACACTGACCTGTACTGTAGTGTAGAGGTCCTGATTGGCTGGACACTGACCTGTACTGTAGTGTAGAGGTCCTGATTGGCTGGACACTGTGACCTGTACTGTAGTGTAGAGGTCCTGATTGGCTGGACACTATGACCTATAGTGTAGTGTAGAGGTCCTGATTGGCTGGACACTGTGATCTGTACTGTAGTGTAGAGGTCCTGATTGGCTGGACACTGACCTGTACTGTAGTGTAGAGGTCCTGATTGGCTGGACACTATGACCTATAGTGTAGTGTAGAGGTCCTGATTGGCTGGACACTGTGACCTGTACTGTAGTGTAGAGGTCCTGATTGGCTGGACACTGTGACCTGTACTGTAGTGTAGAGGTCCTGATTGGCTGGACACTGACCTGTACTGTAGTGTAGAGGTCCTGATTGGCTGGACACTGACCTGTACTGTAGTGTAGAGGTCCTGATTGGCTGGACACTGACCTGTACTGTAGTGTAGAGGTCCTGATTGGCTGGACACTGACCTGTACTGTAGTGTAGAGGTCCTGATTGGCTGGACACTGTGACCTATACTGTAGTGTAGAGGTCCTGACTGGCTGGACACTGTGACCTATAGTGTAGTGTAGAGGTCCTGATTGGCTGGACACTGTGACCTATAGTGTAGTGTAGAGGTCCTGACTGGCTGGACACTGTGACCTATAGTGTAGTGTAGAGGCCCTGATTGGCTGGACACTGTGACCTATAGTGTAGTGTAGAGGCCCTGATTGGCTGGACACTGACCTGTACTGTAGTGTAGAGGTCCTGACTGGCTGGACACTGTGACCTATAGTGTAGTGTAGAGGTCCTGACTGGCTGGACACTGTGACCTATAGTGTAGTGTAGAGGCCCTGATTGGCTGGACACTGACCTGTACTGTAGTGTAGAGGTCCTGACTGGCTGGACACTGTGATCTGTACTGTAGTGTAGAGGTCCTGATTGGCTGGACACTGTGATCTGTACTGTAGTGTAGAGGTCCTGATTGGCTGGACACTGTGACCTATACTGTAGTGTAGAGGTCCTGACTGGCTGGACACTGTGACCTATAGTGTAGTGTAGAGGCCCTGATTGGCTGGACACTGTGACCTATAGTGTAGTGTAGAGGCCCTGATTGGCTGGACACTGACCTGTACTGTAGTGTAGAGGTCCTGACTGGCTGGACACTGTGACCTATAGTGTAGTGTAGAGGTCCTGACTGGCTGGACACTGTGACCTATAGTGTAGTGTAGAGGCCCTGATTGGCTGGACACTGACCTGTACTGTAGTGTAGAGGTCCTGACTGGCTGGACACTGTGATCTGTACTGTAGTGTAGAGGTCCTGATTGGCTGGACACTGTGATCTGTACTGTAGTGTAGAGGTCCTGATTGGCTGGACACTGTGACCTATACTGTAGTGTAGAGGTCCTGACTGGCTGGACACTGTGATCTGTACTGTAGTGTAGAGGTCCTGATTGGCTGGACACTGTGATCTGTACTGTAGTGTAGAGGTCCTGATTGGCTGGACACTGTGATCTGTACTGTAGTGTAGAGGTCCTGATTGGCTGGACACTGTGATCTGTACTGTAGTGTAGAGGTCCTGATTGGCTGGACACTGACCTGTACTGTAGTGTAGAGGTCCTGATTGGCTGGACACTGTGACCTGTACTGTAGTGTAGAGGTCCTGATTGGCTGGACACTGTGACCTGTACTGTAGTGTAGAGGTCCTGATTGGCTGGACACTGACCTGTACTGTAGTGTAGAGGTCCTGATTGGCTGGACACTGACCTGTACTGTAGTGTAGAGGTCCTGATTGGCTGGACACTGTGACCTATACTGTAGTGTAGAGGTCCTGACTGGCTGGACACTGTGACCTGTACTGTAGTGTAGAGGTCCTGATTGGCTGGACACTGTGACCTATAGTGTAGTGTAGAGGTCCTGATTGGCTGGACACTGACCTGTACTGTAGTGTAGAGGTCCTGATTGGCTGGACACTGTGACCTATAGTGTAGTGTAGAGGTCCTGATTGGCTGGACACTGTGACCTGTACTGTAGTGTAGAGGTCCTGATTGGCTGGACACTGTGACCTGTACTGTAGTGTAGAGGTCCTGATTGGCTGGACACTGACCTGTACTGTAGTGTAGAGGTCCTGATTGGCTGGACACTGTGACCTGTACTGTAGTGTAGAGGTCCTGATTGGCTTGACACTGTGACCTGTACTGTAGTGTAGAGGTCCTGACTGGCTGGACACTGTGACCTATACTGTAGTGTAGAGGTCCTGACTGGCTGGACACTGTGACCTATAGTGTAGTGTAGAGGTCCTGATTGGCTGGACACTGACCTGTACTGTAGTGTAGAGGTCCTGATTGGCTGGACACTGACCTGTACTGTAGTGTAGAGGTCCTGATTGGCTGGACACTGTGACCTGTACTGTAGTGTAGAGGTCCTGATTGGCTGGACACTGTGACCTGTACTGTAGTGTAGAGGTCCTGATTGGCTGGACACTGACCTGTACTGTAGTGTAGAGGTCCTGATTGGCTGGACACTGACCTGTACTGTAGTGTAGAGGTCCTGATTGGCTGGACACTGTGACCTGTACTGTAGTGTAGAGGCCCTGATTGGCTGGACACTGTGACCTATAGTGTAGTGTAGAGGTCCTGATTAGCTGGACACTGTGACCTATAGTGTAGTGTAGAGGTCCTGATTGGCTGGACACTGTGACCTATAGTGTAGTGTAGAGGTCCTGATTGGCTGGACACTGTGACCTGTACTGTAGTGTAGAGGTCCTGATTGGCTGGACACTATGACCTATACTGTAGTGTAGAGGCCCTGATTGGCTGGACACTATGACCTATAGTGTAGTGTAGAGGTCCTGATTGGCTGGACACTGACCTGTACTGTAGTGTAGAGGTCCTGATTGGCTGGACACTGACCTGTACTGTAGTGTAGAGGTCCTGATTGGCTGGACACTGACCTGTACTGTAGCCATTAGTGATGGGGACCATTCAGTGGTGATCAGGTAGAATGATGTAGGGACCAGTGCAGTAGAATATCTTAGTGGAAGGCTCTGATGGGGACCATGAAATATTCAGTATAAATTGGTTAACTACACCTTTAAAAGGAGACGGCAGAAACACTTTAAATCACAAAGATTCACAGCTATTCAACTGAACCAGGTGTCCACATCAAGCTTTAAAAGGACAAATAGATGACATCATGTTCTACTAATCTATTGATATGTCAGGTTTCCTCTTATGAAAGGTTGGATAAAAAACACAATCCTCCTCATTTCCCTTCACCGCCTGCTGTCCAATAGCTTTGAACCTGACGGATTTCCATGACAACGCCTTGCTGAAGCTGCAGGTGGGCGGGCCTTTCGTGAGTGGCATGGTGGATCTGACCAATGAGGAGTACATCCTTATTCAGGTGGAGCAGACTGAAGAGGCGGGGCCACGGAGAAGGCGGGTCCAGACGGTAAGAGTCTCCACCCACGTTCCACCTCTGTTTATGAATGCAGTTTGAAGTCCCAAATGGCACCCTATTCCCTTATATAGTGCACTACTTTAGACCAGAGCCCTATTCCCTTAATAGTGCACAACTTTAGACCAGAGCCCTATTCCCTATATAGTGCACTACTTTAGACCAGAGCCCTATTCCCTTAATAGTGCACTACTTTAGACCAGAGCCCTATTCCCTTAATAGTGCAGTACTTTAGACCAGAGCCCTATTCCCTTAATAGTGCACTACTTTAGACCAGAGCCCTATTCCCTTAATAGTGCACTACTTTAGACCAGAGCCCTATTCCCTTAATAGTGCACTACTATAGACCAGAGCCCTATTCCCTTAATAGTGCACTACTATAGACCAGAGCCCTATTCCCTTAATAGTGCACTACTTTAGACCAGAGCCCTATTCCCTTAATAGTGCACTACTATAGACCAGAGCCCTATTCCCTTAATAGTGCACTACTATAGACCAGAGCCCTATTCCCTTAATAGTGCACTACTATAGACCAGAGCCCTATTCCCTATATAGTGCACTACTATAGACCAGAGCCCTATTCCCTATATAGTGCACTACTATAGACCAGAGCCCTATTCCCTTAATAGTGCAGTACTTTAGACCAGAGCCCTATTCCCTTAATAGTGCACTACTATAGACCAGAGCCCTATTCCCTTAATAGTGCACTACTATAGACCAGAGCCCTATTCCCTTAATAGTGCACTACTATAGACCAGAGCCCTATTCCCTTAATAGTGCACTACTATAGACCAGAGCCCTATTCCCTTAATAGTGCACTACTATAGACCAGAGCCCTATGGGTCAAAAGTAGTGCACTTCAAAGGGAATAGGTTTCTATTTGGGATCTAGCCTGTGTTTTACAGTGTTACCAATCTGATTGTAATACCATCTGTGTTTCTCCTCTTCAACAGGTGATCTATAACTGGACCATACCTCTGCGTTCTGAACGGAGTGACCAGGTTATAACAACTAAAACATTTGAGATGTTGAGCAGGTATGTCCCCAAATCATTCCTGTACTGTACTTGATCGGCTATGAAAAGCCAACTGACATTTACTCCTTAGGTGCTGACCTGTTGCACCCTCGACAACCACTGTGATTATTATTATTTAACCCTGCTGGTCATTTATGAACATTTGAACATCTTGGCCATGTTCTGTTATAATCTCCACCCGGCACAGCCAGAAGAGGACTGGTCACCCCTCAGAGCCTGGTTCCTCTCTAGGTTTCTTCCTAGGTTCTGGCCTTTCTAGGGAGTTTTTCCTAGCCACCGTGCTTCTACATCTGCATTGCTTGCTGTTTGGGGTTTTAGGCTGGGTTTCTGTACAGCACTTTGAGATATCAGCTGATGTACGAAGGGCTTTATAAATACATTTGATTTGATTTGCACTATTCCTGATGTTGCTCTCTACTAGTTAACATGACAATTCCTGCATGTCCAGTATTGTTATAGTACCATTGGCTTGTTCTCAGTAGTTTACATTTACATTTAAGTCATTTAGCAGACGCTCTTATCCAGAGCGACTTACAAATTGGTAGTTGTTTCTGATGGTCCTGTATGGGTACAGTAGTTGTTTCTGATGGTCCTGTATGGGTACAGTAGTTGTTTCTGATTGTCCTGCATGGGTACAGTAGTTGTTTCTGATGGTCTTGCATGGGTACAGTAGTTGTTTCTGATGGTCCTGCATGGGTACAGTAGTTGTTTCTGATGGTCCTGCATGGGTACAGTAGTTGTTTCTGATGGTCCTGCATGGGTACAGTAGTTGTTTCTGATGGTCCTATATGGGTACAGTAGTTGTTTCTGATTGTCCTGTATGGGTACAGTAGTTGTTTCTGATGGTCCTGTATGGGTACAGTAGTTGTTTCTGATGGTCCTGTATGGGTACAGTAGTTCAGTCTGATGGTCCTATATGGGTACAGTAGTTCTGTCTGATGGTCCTGTATGGGTACAGTAGTTGTTTCTGATGGTCCTGTATGGGTACAGTAGTTGTTTCTGATGGTCCTATATGGGTACAGTAGTTGTTTCTGATTGTCCTGTATGGGTACAGTAGTTGTTTCTGATGGTCCTGTATGGGTACAGTAGTTGTTTCTGATGGTCCTGTATGGGTACAGTAGTTCAGTCTGATGGTCCTATATGGGTACAGTAGTTCTGTCTGATGGTCCTGTATGGGTACAGTAGTTGTTTCTGATGGTCCTGTATGGGTACAGTAGTTGTTTCTGATGGTCCTGTATGGGTACAGTAGTTCAGTCTGATGGTCCTATATGGGTACAGTAGTTCTGTCTGATGGTCCTGTATGGGTACAGTAGTTCAGTCTGATGGTCCTATATGGGTACAGTAGTTCTGTCTGATTGTCCTGTATGGGTACAGTAGTTCTGTCTGATGGTCCTGTATGGGTACAGTAGTTCAGTCTGATGGTCCTGTATGGGTACAGTAGTTCTGTCTGATTGTCCTGTATGGGTACAATAGCTCTGTCCCATTACACTTGCGGGGGTCGTAGAGCGTCTCCCCTTTCCATAGTGGGGTCATATTAGTTCAAACAGTTTGGACCCTACAGACAGAACCTGGCCCATCATCTCAGGTGGGGAAGGCTGACGGAGGGGGATGTGGTGGATTGAGACTCGGCCACCTCCCACCACAGGTGGGGAAGGCTGACGGAGGGGGATGTGGTGGATTGAGACTCGGCCACCTCCCACCACAGGTGGGGAAGGCTGACGGAGGGGGATGTGGTGGATTGAGACTCGGCCACCTCCCACCACAGGTGGGGAAGGCTGACGGAGGGGGATGTGGTGGATTGAGACTCGGCCACCTCCCACCACAGGTGGGGAAGGCTGACGGAGGGGGATGTGGTGGATTGAGACTCGGCCACCTCCCACCACAGGTGGGGAAGGCTGACGGAGGGGGATGTGGTGGATTGAGACTCGGCCACCTCCCACCACAGGTGGGGAAGGCTGACGGAGGGGGATGTGGTGGATTGAGACTCGGCCACCTCCCACCACAGGTGGGGAAGGCTGACGGAGGGGGATGTGGTGGATTGAGACTCGGCCACCTCCCACCACAGGTGGGGAAGGCTGACGGAGGGGGATGTGGTGGATTGAGACTCGGCCACCTCCCACCACAGGTGGGGAAGGCTGACGGAGGGGGATGTGGTGGATTGAGACTCGGCCACCTCCCACCACAGGTGGGGAAGGCTGACGGAGGGGGATGTGGTGGATTGAGACTCGGCCACCTCCCACCACAGGTGGGGAAGGCTGACGGAGGGGGATGTGGTGGATTGAGACTCGGCCACCTCCCACCACAGGTGGGGAAGGCTGACGGAGGGGGATGTGGTGGATTGAGACTCGGCCACCTCCCACCACATGTGGGGAAGGCTGACGGAGGGGGATGTGGTGGATTGAGGCTCGGCCACCTCCCACCACAGGTGGGGAAGGCTGACGGAGGGGGATGTGGTGGATTGAGGCTCGGCCACCTCCCACCACAGGTGGGGAAGGCTGACGGAGGGGATGTGGTGGATTGAGGCTCGGCCACCTCCCACCACAGGTGGGGAAGGCTGACGGAGGGGGATGTGGTGGATTGAGGCTCGGCCACCTCCCACCACAGGTGGGGAAGGCTGACGGAGGGGGATGTGGTGGATTGAGACTCGGCCACCTCCCACCACAGGTGGGGAAGGCTGACGGAGGGGGATGTGGTGGATTGAGACTCGGCCACCTCCCACCACAGGTGGGGAAGGCTGACGGAGGGGGATGTGGTGGATTGAGACTCGGCCACCTCCCACCACAGGTGGGGAAGGCTGACGGAGGGGGATGTGGTGGATTGAGACTCGGCCCATCTTAAACTGACGTATTTTGATGGGGATCTTTTTGATCATATTAATTATATTGATTATATTGATTATATTGATTACTTATATTGATTAAGGATTCATATTGATCACATGTAGAATTCAAATAGTCAGATTTCTTTTCATATGATTTTATAAGACTTTTGATATGTCCCTCTATGCAGACGAGACTTTTGATATGTCCCTCTATGCAGACGAGACTTTTGATATGTCCCTCTATGCAGACGTGACTTTTGATATGTCCCTCTATGCAGACGTGACTTTTGGGAATGTTTTAGCCCACTTAACCACGATATTTTTTGAAAATGTTCACTATCATTGTAAAGCCCTGGTCATTTATTTTGCTATGATACAATAATTACTGAAGATGATTATTATTTAATGTGATTTAGTGAATTATTTACAGTTCCTTCACACTGCATTCTGATGTGTTAAAATGGGTTCATGTTAGATTTTGTGTCACCCCCATAATTTCCATTTGGAATTATGTTTGTAGAATTTTTCAACAAATGAATTAAAAAGGAAGGATTAAATGTCTTGAGTCAATACGTTTTCTACCCCTTTGTTATGGCAAGCCTAAATAAGTTCAGTAGTAAAAATGTGCTTAACAAGTCACATAATAACTTGCATGGAATCACTCTGTGTGCGATAATGGTGTTTAACATGATTTTTGAATGACAACCTCATCTCTGTACCCCACACATACAATTATCCGTAAGATCCCTCAGTCGTGTAGTGAATTTTAAACACAGATTCAATCACAAAGACCAGGGAGGTTTTACAATGCCTTGTAAAGAAGGGCACCTATTGGTAGATGGGTAAAAATGGAAAAAATCAGACATTGAATATCCCTTTGAGCATGGTGAAGTTATTAATTACACTGTGGATGGTGCATCAATACACCCAGTCACTACAAAGATACAGGTGTCCTTCCTAACTCAGTTGCCGGAGAAGAAGGAAACAGCTCAGGGATTTCACCATGAGGCCAATGGTGACTTTAAAACAGTTACAGAGTTTAATGGCTGTGATAGGAGAAAATGGAGGATGGATCAACAACATTGTAGTTACTCCACAATACTAACCTAATTGACAGAGTGAAAAGAAGGAAGCCTGTACAGAATAAAAATATTTCACAACATGTACCCTGTTTGCAACAAGGCCCTAAAGTAAAAAATGTGTCAAAGAAATGATCTTTATGTCCTGAATATAAAGTGTTATGTTTGGGGCAAATCCAACACATCACTGAGTACCACTCTACATATTTTCAAACATGGTGGTGGCTGCATCATGTTATGGGTATGCTTGTCATCGGCAAAGACGAGTTTTTAGGAACAGAATAGTACAGGAAAATTCCTAGAGTAAAACCGAGTTGTCTGCTTTCCAACAGACATTGGGAGACAAATTCACATTTCAGTAGGACAATAACCTAAAACACAAGGTCAAAAATAAACTGGAGTTGCCTACCAAGACGACATTTACATTTTCTAAGTGGCCTAGTTACAGTTTTTACTTAATCTGGCTTGAAAATCTATGGCAAGACTTGAAAATGTCCATCTATCAATGATCAGCAACCAACAACGGCATTGTCTCCATGACTCCCTGTCTGTCTCCATAGTGACCCCATCATCATTACGGTGCAGGCGTTCGTCCAGGACAACTCCATGGTCCCTCTCTCCATGACCCACCAGTCGCTCTACGTCACCAGGGAAAGGCAGGTGGTCATTGCTGCAGTCATCCTGGGGGGAGTTTACGTCCTCATCATCTTCGAGGTAAAGAAAGAAAAAAAGAGAAAGAGAGCGAGTGACTGAGTGACTGAGTGACTGAGTGAGTAACTGAGTGAGTGAGTGACTGAGTGAGTGATTGACTGAGTGAGTGAGTGAGTGAAAGAGAGAGAGACAGAGAGACACAGAGGGAGAGACACAGAGGGAGAGACAGATGGAGAGACACACAGAGGGAGAGACAGATGGAGAGACACACAGAGGGAGAGACACACAGAGGGAGAGACACAGAGGGAGAGACACAGAGGGAGAGACACAGAGGGAGAGACACAGAGGGAGAGACACAGAGGGAGAGACACAGAGGGAGAGACAGAGGGAGAGACACACAGAGGGAGAGACACACAGAGGGAGAGACACACAGAGGGAGAGACACACAGAGGGAGAGACACACAGAGGGAGAGACACACAGAGGGAGAGACCGAGAGACAGAGGTTGAGAGGTTGAGAGGTTGAGAGGTTGAGAGGTTGAGAGAGAGAGAGACGTGTAGAGGGAGACGTGTAGAGGTAGAGAGAGAGAGACACGTGTAGAGGTAGAGAGAGAGAGAGACGTGTAGAGGTAGAGAGAGAGAGGCATGTAGAGGTAGAGAGAGAGAGAGAGAGACAGAGGTTGAAAGGTTGAAAGGTTGAAAGGTTGAAAGGTTGAGAGAGAGAGAGAGAGAGAGAGACGTGTAGAGGTAGAGAGAGAGAGAGGCATGTAGAGGTAGAGAGAGAGAGAGAGACGTGTAGAGGTAGAGAGAGGTGTAGAGGTAGAGAGAGAGAGAGAGTGAGGGAGAGAGAGGCAGAGAGACAGAGACAGAGAGGTGTAGAGGTAGAGAGAGAGGTGCAGAGGTAGAGAGAGAGAGAGAGACAGAGAGGTGTAGAGGTAGAGAGAGAGGCAGAGAGACAGAGACGGAGAGGTGTAGAGGTAGAGAGAGAGGCAGAGAGACAGAGACGGAGAGGTGTAGAGGTAGAGAGAGAGACAGAGACGGAGAGGTGTAGAGGTAGAGAGAGAGACAGAGATGGAGAGGTGTAGAGGTAGAGAGAGAGGCAGAGACAGAGAGGTGTAGAGGTAGAGAGAGAGACAGAGCCGGAGAGGTGTAGAGGTAGAGAGAGAGGCAGAGACAGAGAGGTGTAGAGGTAGAGAGAGAGACAGAGACGGAGAGGTGTAGAGGTAGAGAGAGTAGTGTGCTGCGTATTCTACTGTATGTTCAGCACACAGTTCCTTAGGGAAGTTTTCACTCCCCTTTTTACATTTAGTTGTTACAGCCAGAACTTAAAATGGATTAAATTGAGATTTTGTGTCACCTCATAATTTCAATGTGGAATTTTCAACAAAATATACAAAAATGAAAAGCTGAAATCTCTTGAGTCAATAAATATTCAATCCCTTTGTTAATGCAAGGATAAATAAGTTCAGGAGTAAAAATGTGCTCAACAAGTCACATAATAAGTTGCATGGACTCACTCTGTGTGTAATAATAGTGTTTAACATGATTTTTGAATGACTACCTCATCTCTGTACCCCACACGTATAATTGTCTCTAAGGCTCCTCAGTCGTGTAGTGAATTTCAACCACAAAGACCAGGGAGGTTTTCCACTGCCTTGCAAAGAAGGGCACATTTACATTACATTTAAGTCATTTAGCAGACGCTCTTATCCAGAGCGACTTACAAATTGGTGAATTCACCTTCTGACATCCAGTGGAACAGCCACTTTACAATAGTGCATCTAAATCATTAAGGGGGGTGAGAAGGATTACTTATCCTATCCTAGGTATTCCTTGAAGAGGTGGGGTTTCAGGTGTCTCCGGAAGGTGGTGATTGACTCCGCTGTCCTGGCGTCGTGAGGGAGTTTGTTCCACCATTGGGGGCCAGAGCAGCGAACAGTTTTGACTGGGCTGAGCGGGAACTGTACTTCCTCAGTGGTAGGGAGGCGAGCAGGCCAGAGGTGGATGAACGCAGTGCCCTTGCTTGGGTGTAGGGCCTGATCAGAGCCTGGAGGTACTGCGGTGCCGTTCCCCTCACAGCTCCGTAGGCAAGCACCATGGTCTTGTAGCGGATGCGAGCTTCAACTGGAAGCCAGTGGAGAGAGCGGAGGAGCGGGGTGACGTGAGAGAACTTGGGAAGGTTGAACACCAGACGGGCTGCGGCGTTCTGGATGAGTTGTAGGGGTTTAATGGCACAGGCAGGGAGCCCAGCCAACAGCGAGTTGCAGTAATCCAGACGGGAGATGACAAGTGCCTGGATTAGGACCTGCGCCGCTTCCTGTGTGAGAGAAATGGCATAATGAATTATTTTAGCCCATACACAATATAGATTCTGGCCACTAGATGGCAGAATTGCATGTGCTATGTTTTCTAGTGATCCAGTGAAATCTTGCATATCGATTCTAAATGTTGTTTCAAGACTGTCCAAAGGTGCCTAAATGTTTTATTCAGACATTTTCAAGTTCATAATTGTGTACTCTCCTCAAACAATAGCTTGGTATTTTTTCACTCTAATAGCTACTTTTAATTGGACAGTGCAGTGAGATGAACAAGAATTTAAGCTTTCTGCCCGTATCAGATATGTCTATGTCCTGGGATGAATGAGTCTCTGAGCCTTCTTTCACCATGGGATGACTGAGTCTTGGAGCCTTCTTTCACCATGGGATGACTGAGTCTCTGAGCCTTCTTTCACCATGGGATGACTGAGTCTCTGAGCCTTCTTTCACCATGGGATGACTGAGTCTCTGAGCCTTCTTTCACCATGGGATGACTGAGCCTCTGAGCCTTCTTTCACCATGGGATGACTGAGTCTCTGAGCCTTCTTTCACCATGGGATGACTGAGTCTCTGAACCTTCTTTCACCATTGGATGACTGAGTCTCTGAGCCTTCTTTCACCATGGGATGACTGAGTCTCTGAGCCTTTCACCATGGGATGACTGAGCCTCTGAGCCTTCTTTCACCATGGGATGACTGAGTATCGGAGCCTTCTTTCACCATGGGATGACTGAGTCTCTGAGCCTTCTTTCACCATGGGATGACTGAGTCTCTGAGCCTTCTTTCACCATGGGATGACTGAGTCTCTGAGCCTTCTTTCACCATGGGATGACTGAGTATCTGAACCTTCTTTCACCATGGGATGACTGAGTCTCTGAGCCTTCTTTCACCATAGGATGACTGAGTCTTGGAGCCTTCTTTCACCATGGGATGACTGAGTCTCAGAGCCTTCTTTCACCATGGGATGACTGAGTCTCTGAGCCTTCTTTCACCATGGGATGACTGAGTCTCTGAGCCTTCTTTCACCATGGGATGACTGAGTCTCTGAGCCTTCTTTCACCATGGGATGACTGAGTCTCTGAGCCTTCTTTCACCATGGGATGACTGAGCCTCTGAGCCTTCTTTCACCATGGGATGACTGAGTATCGGAGCCTTCTTTCACCATGGGATGACTGAGTCTCTGAGCCTTCTTTCACCATGGGATGACTGAGTCTCTGAGCCTTCTTTCACCATGGGATGACTGAGTCTCTGAACCTTCTTTCACCATGGGATGACTGAGTCTCTGAGCCTTCTTTCACCATGGGATGACTGAGTCTCTGAGCCTTCTTTCACCATGGGATGACTGAGTCTCTGAGCCTTCTTTCACCATGGGATGACTGAGTCTTGGAGCCTTCTTTCACCATGGGATGACTGAGTCTCAGAGCCTTCTTTCACCATGGGATGACTGAGTCTCTGAGCCTTCTTTCACCATGGGATGACTGAGTCTCTGAGCCTTCTTTAACCATGGGATGACTGAGTCTCTGAGCCTTCTTTCACCATGGGATGACTGAGTCTCTGAGCCTTCTTTCACCATGGGATGACTGAGTCTCTGAGCCTTCTTTCACCATGGGATGACTGAGTCTCAGAGCCTTCTTTCACCATGGGATGACTGAGCCTTTGAGCCCTAGTTTTTTTTCTCTCCATATTTCCCCCTGTCTTCTCCGGGGTCTCCCCGAGGACCTGTTCCTCACCATTATCTGGTGCTAGCTGTGTGCTACTCTGTCTGCTTCATCCCTAAGTGGCCTGATGATGAATATTGGATAAGAAATCCTCATCTGAGCTCTGACTCAGCGCTCCCAGCATTTTGCTGCTTGTGCAGAGGTGGTTCCCTTCTCCACAGACCTCTACGCTGGGGTGGTTCCCTTTTCCACAGACCTCTATTCTGGGGTGGTTCCCTTCTCCACAGACCTCTATCCTGGGGTGGTTCCCTTCTCCACAGACCTCTATCCTGGGGTGGTTCCCTTCTCCACAGACCTCTATCCTGGGGTGGTTCCCTTCTCCACAGACCTCTATCCTGGGGTGGTTCCCTTCTCCACAGACCTCTATCCTGGGGTGGTTCCCTTCTCCACAGACCTCTATCCTGGGGTGGTTCCCTTCTCCACAGACCTCTATCCTGGGGTGGTTCCCTTCTCCACAGACCTCTACGCTGGGGTGGTTCCCTTCTCCACAGACCTCTATGCTGGGGTGGTTCCCTTCTCCACAGACCTCTATCCTGGGGTGGTTCCCTTCTCCACAGACCTCTATCCTGGGGTGGTTCCCTTCTCCACAGACCTCTATCCTGGGGTGGTTCCCTTCTCCACAGACCTCTATCCTGGGGTGGTTCCCTTCTCCACAGACCTCTATCCTGGGGTGGTTCCCTTCTCCACAGACCTCTATCCTGGGGTGGTTCCCTTCTCCACAGACCTCTACGCTGGGGTGGTTCCCTTCTCCACAGACCTCTATCCTGGGGTGGTTCCCTTCTCCACAGACCTCTATCCTGGGGTGGTTCCCTTCTCCACAGACCTCTATCCTGGGGTAGTTCCCTTCTCCACAGACCTCTATCCTGGGGTGGTTCCCTTCTCCACAGACCTCTATCCTGGGGTGGTTCCCTTCTCCACAGACCTCTACGCTGGGGTGGTTCCCTTCTCCACAGACCTCTATCATGGGGTGGTTCCCTTCTCCACAGACCTCTACGCTGGGGTGGTTCCCTTCTCCACAGACCTCTATCCTGGGGTGGTTCCCTTCTCCACAGACCTCTATCCTGGGGTGGTTCCCTTCTCCACAGACCTCTATGCTGGGGTGGTTCCCTTCTCCACAGACCTCTATCCTGGGGTGGTTCCCTTCTCCACAGTCCTCTATCCTGGGGTGGTTCCCTTCTCCACAGACCTCTATGCTGGGGTGGTTCCCTTCTCCACAGACCTCTATCCTGGGGTGGTTCCCTTCTCCACAGACCTCTACGCTGGGGTGGTTCCCTTCTCCACAGACCTCTATCCTGGGGTGGTTCCCTTCTCCACAGACCTCTATCCTGGGGTGGTTCCCTTCTCCACAGACCTCTATCCTGGGGTAGTTCCCTTCTCCACAGACCTCTATCCTGGGGTGGTTCCCTTCTCCACAGACCTCTATCCTGGGGTGGTTCCCTTCTCCACAGACCTCTACGCTGGGGTGGTTCCCTTCTCCACAGACCTCTATCATGGGGTGGTTCCCTTCTCCACAGACCTCTACGCTGGGGTGGTTCCCTTCTCCACAGACCTCTATCCTGGGGTGGTTCCCTTCTCCACAGTCCTCTATCCTGGGGTGGTTCCCTTCTCCACAGACCTCTACGCTGGGGTGGTTCCCTTCTCCACAGACCTCTATCCTGGGGTGGTTCCCTTCTCCACAGACCTCTATCCTGGGGTGGTTCCCTTCTCCACAGACCTCTATCCTGGGGTGGTTCCCTTCTCCACAGACCTCTATCCTGGGGTAGTTCCCTTCTCCACAGACCTCTATCCTGGGGTGGTTCCCTTCTCCACAGACCTCTATCCTGGGGTGGTTCCCTTCTCCACAGACCTCTATCCTGGGGTGGTTCCCTTCTCCACAGACCTCTATGCTGGGGTGGTTCCCTTCTCCACAGACCTCTATGCTGGGGTGGTTCCCTTCTCCACAGACCTCTATGCTGGGGTGGTTCCCTTCTCCACAGACCTCTATGCTGGGGTGGTTCCCTTCTCCACAGACCTCTATCCTGGGGTGTTTCCCTTCTCCACAGACCTCTATCCTGGGGTAGTTCCCTTCTCCACAGACCTCTATGCTGGGGTGGTTCCCTTCTCCACAGACCTCTATCCTGGGGTGGTTCCCTTCTCCACAGACATCAACTCAGTGCTTGAACTGGTTCCTCAACGGGTAGTGAATTACATGACATTAGCATATTACGATGCAGAATCCGGGTCCTGCCTATGCCCCTCTTGGTTTTGACCTCGTTTGACCTCGGGCTGTCATCACCTTTCCTCTGTTCTCCAGTGTGATCTTAGTTTTCCCGGTCACCTACGCTCTGACGTGTGCCTCACCAGTACATGGTCCCCTGGGACCAGAACCGGTCACCTACGCTCTGACGTGTGCCTCACCAGTACATGGTCCCCTGGGACCAGAACCCAACTCAATTGCTTCTGTTTGTTGGTAGGCTTTGTCCTTCGCTGTTTCTCCTGGCGATGTCATAGGCTTCCGCCATCTGTTGCTGCCACTTCTTAGCATACTCCTGGTATGATTCTCCTGTAACCCAAAGACAAGGTCAACGGGTAGCAGGGGAGCCATTCCGAATAGCAGGAAATACAGTGAGAACCCAGCAGCATGCCTGGTGGTGCAATTATATATTATATAGCAATTGAGTTAAATAAAGGTTAAATAAAAAATAAAATAAATAAAATATACATGAATAACCTTGAATAGATTATCAACCCAGTTGAATGACCTTGTCTAGATTATCAACCCAGTTGAATGACCTTGTCTAGCTTATCAACCCAGTTGAATGACCTTGTCTAGATTATCAACCCAGTTGAATGACCTTGTTTATATAATAACCCCAGTTGGCCTTTTTCTCTTCATCTAGTGTGCAACATTGACTATAGTATACGGTTAAATCTCTCCACCGGATTCCCCCGTGGGTGATATGGAGAGGTTCTGGAATTGACTATTCCCCTACGGCTCTGAATAAATTATTTTCAAGCTTTCCTGGTCGTGATGGATTTTTTACACAAAGCCAAACTTTGGGGAACAGTATTCATGAAAGCTTTTTTTTTGCTGCGGTTTTCCCTGACTTGTTTCTGGAGGGGAAGTCTTGTGTTCATGTTGAATTAGGAAGCTAGTTATAACACTCCCTAGTTATAACACTCACGAGTTATAACAATCCCTAGTTATCATACTCACGAGTTATAACACTGGTCCTAGTTATAACACTCCCTAGTTATAACACTCCCTAGTTATAACACTCACGAGTTATAACACTCCCTAGTTATAACACTGGTCCTAGTTATAACACTCCCTAGTTATAACACTCACGAGTTATAACACTGGTCCTAGTTATAACACTCCCTAGTTATAACACTCCCTAGTTATAACACTCCCTAGTTATAACACTGGTCCTAGTTATAACACTCCCTAGTTATAATACTCACTAGTTATAACACTCCCTAGTTATAACACTCCCTAGTTATAACACTGGCCCTAGGTATAACCCTGGTCCCAGTTATAACACTCACTAGTTATAACACTCCCTAGTTATAACACTGTTCCTAGTTATAATGCTCCCTAGTTATAACACTCCCTAGTTATAACACTCCCTAGTTATAACACTCCCTAGTTATAACACTGGTCCTAGTTATAACAGTCACTAGTTATAACACGGGTCCTAGTTATAACAGTCACTAGTTATAATAGTCACTAGTTATAACACTGGTCCTAGTTATAACACTCCCTAGTTATAACACTGGTCCTAGTTATAACACTCCCTAGTTATAACACTGGTCCTAGTTATAACAGTCACTAGTTATAACACTGGTCCTAGTTATAACACTGGTCCTAGTTATAACACTGGTCCTAGTTATAACACTGGTCCTAGTTATAACACTGGCCCTAGTTATAACACTGGCCCTAGTTATAACAGTTACTAGTTATAACACTGGTCCTAGTTAAAACACTCCCTAGTTATAACACTGGCCCTAGTTATAACAGTCACTAGTTATAACACCTGTCCTAGTTATAACACTCCCTAGTTATAACACTGGCCCTAGTTATAACAGTCACTAGTTATAACACTGGCCCTAGTTATAACACTGGTCCTAGTTATAACACTGGTCCCAGTTATAACACTCACTAGTTATAACACCTGATCCTAGTTATAATACTGTTCCTAGTTATAACACTCCCTAGTTATAACAGTCACTAGTTATAACACCTGTCCTAGTTATAACACTGGTCCTAGTTATAACACTGGCCCTAGTTATAACAGTCACTAGTAATAACACCTGTCCTAGTTATAACAGTCACTAGTTATAACACTGGCCCTAGTTATAAGACTCACTAGTTATAACACTGGCCCTAGTTATAACACTGGCCCTAGTTATAACACTGGCCCCAGTTATAACACTGGCCCCAGTTATAACACCTGTCCTAGTTATAACACTTGACCTACAGTACCAGTCAACGTTTGGACACTCCTACTCATTCCAGTTTTTTTTCATGTTTTACTATTTTCTACATTGTAGAAAAGTGATGAACACATCAAAACTATGAAATAACAAATAACACATAACAAAAAGTGTTAAACAAATCAAAATATATTTTAGATTCTTCAAAGTAGCTACCCCTTGATGACAGCTTTGCACACTCTTGGCATTCTCTCAACCAGCTTCACCTGGAATGCTTTTCCAACAGTCTTGAAGGAGTTCCCACATATGCTGAGCACTTGTTAGCTGCTTTTCCTTCACTCTCCGGTCCAACTCACCCCAAACCATCTCAATTGGGTTGAGGTCGGGTGATTGTGGAGGTCAGGTCATCTGATGCAGTACTCCATCACTCTCCTTCTTGGTCAAATAGCCCTTACACAGCCTGGAGGTGTGTTGGAGTATGCCAGGGGCACACTGCAACACTCAGACATAATTTACAAACCAAACATGTGCCTAGTGAGTCCGCCATATCAGAGGCATTTGAGATGACCAGGGATGTTTTCTTGATAAGTGATTAAATTGGACCATTTTCCTGTCTTGTTAAGCATTCGAAAGGTAACGATTACTTTTAGGTTTCAGGGAAAATGCAACGAGTACTTACACTGTACTTACAAATGTATTTATTTATTTGAATTTTAACCCCTTTTCTCCCCAATTACGTGGTATCCAATTGTTAGTAGCTACTATCTTGTCTCATCGCTACAACTCCGAGAGACGAAGGTCGAGAGCCATGCGTCCTCCGAAACACAACCCAACCAAGCCGCACTGCTTCTTAACACAGCGCGCATCCAACCCGGAAGCCAGCCGCACCAATGTGTCGGAGGAAACACCGTACACCTGGCGACCATGGTTAGCGTGCACTGCGCCCGGCCCGCCACAGGAGTCGCTGGTGCGCGATGAGACAAGGACATCCCTACCGGCCAAACCCTCCAAATCAAATCAAATCAGATCAAATTTTATTTGTCACATACACATGGTTAGCAGATGTTAATGCGAGTGTTGCGAAATGCTTGTGCTTCTAGTTCCGACAATGCAGTAATAACCAACGAGTAATCTAACCTAACAATTCCAAAACTACTGTCTTATACACACAAGTGTAAAGGGATAAAGAATATGTACATAAAGATATATGAATGAGTGATGGTACAGAGCAGCATAGGCAAGATACAGTAGATGGTATAGAGTACAGTATATACATATGAGATGAGTATGTAAGCAAAGTGGCATAGTTTAAAGTGGCTAGTGATACATGTATTACATAAAGATGCGGTAGATGATATAGAGTACAGTATATACGTATACATAGGAGATAAATAATGTAGGGTATGTAAACATTATATTAGGTAGCATTGTTTAAAGTGGCTAGTGATATATTTTACATCATTTCCTATCAATTCCCATTATTAAAGTGGCTGGAGTTGAGTCAGTGTGTTGGCAGCAGCCACTCAATGTTAGTGATGGCTGTTTAACAGTCTGATGGCCTTGAGATAGAAGCTGTTTTTCAGTCTCTCGGTCCCTGCTTTGATGCACCTGTACTGACCTCGCCTTCTGGATGATAGCGGGGTGAACAGGCAGTGGCTCGGGTGGTTGTTGTCCTTGATGATCTTTATGGCCTTCCTGTGACATCGGGTGGTGTAGGTGTCCTGGAGGGCAGGTAGTTTTTCCCCGGTGATGCGTTGTGCAGACCTCACTACCCTCTGGAGAGCCTTACGGTTGTGGGCGGAGCAGTTGCCGTACCAGGCGGTGATACAGCCCGACAGGATGCTCTCGATTGTGCATCTGTAGAAGTTTGTGAGTGCTTTTGGTGACAAGCCGAATTTCTTCAGCCTCCTGAGGTTGAAGAGGCGCTGCTGCGCCTTCTCCATGGCGCTGTCTGTGTGGGTGGACCAATTCAGTTTGTCTGTGATGTGTACGCCGAGGAACTTAAAACTTACTACCCTCTCCACTACTGTTCCATCGATGTGGATAGGGGGGTGTTCCCTCTGCTGTTTCCTGAGGTCCACAATCATCTCCTTAGTTTTGTTGACGTTGAGTGTGAGGTTAATTTCCTGACACCACATTCCGAGGGCCCTCACCTCCTCCCTGTAGGCCGTCTCGTCGTTGTTGGTAATCAAGCCTACCACTGTTGTGTCGTCCGCAAACTTGATGATTGAGTTGGAGGCGTGCGTGGCCACGCAGTCGTGGGTGAACAGGGAGTACAGGACAGGGCTCAGAAGTCCTGTACCCAGTTGCACAGGGCGGGGTCGAGACCCAGGGTCTCGAGCTTGATGACAAGTTTGGAGGGTACTATGGTGATAAATGCTGAGCTGTAGTCGATGAACAGCATTCTCACGTAGGTATTCCTCTTGTCCAGATGGGTTAGGGCAGTGTGCAGTGTGGTTGAGATTGCATCGTCTGTGGACCTATTTGGGCAGTAAACAAATTGGAGTGGGTCTAGGGTGTCAGGTAGGGTGGAGGTGATATGGTCCTTGACTAGTCTCTCAAAGCACTTCATGATGACGGAAGTGAGTGCTACGGGGCGGTAGTCGTTTAGCTCAGTTACCTTAGCTTTCTTGGGAACAGGAACTATGGTGGCCCTCTTGAAGCATGTGGGAACAGCAGACTGGGATAAGGATTGATTGAATATGTCCGTAAACACACCAGCCAGCTGGTCTGCGCATGCTCTGAGGGCGCGGCTGGGGATGCCGTCTGGGCCTGCAGCCTTGCGAGGGTTAACACGTTTAAATGTTTTACTCACCTCGGCTGCAGTGAAGGAGAGTCTGCATGTTTTGGTTGCGGGCCATGTCAGTGGCACTGTATTGTCCTCAAAGCGGGCAAAAAAGTTATTTAGTCTGCCTTGGAGCAAGGCATCCTGGTCCGTGACTGGGCTGGTTTTCTCAACCCGGACGACGCTAGGCCAATTGGGCATCGCCCCACGGGCCTCCTGGTCTCGAACCCAGAGTCTCTGGTGGCACAGCTAGCACTGCGATGCAGTGCCCTAGACCACCGCGCCACTCGGGAGACCTAACGAGAACTTTTAGGTGTCAGGGAAAATGGGCAGTGACTGGAGTAAAAATTACATTATCTTCTTTCGGAATGTAGTGGATTAAAAATTACATGATCTTCTTTAGGAATGTAGTGGAGTAAAAATTACATGATCTTCTTTAGGAATGTCGTGGAGTAAAAATTACATTATCTTCTTTAGGAATGTAGTGGAGTAAAAATTACATTATCTTCTTTAGGAATGTAGTGGAGTAAAAATGACATTATCTTCTTTAGGAATGTAGTGGAGTAAAAATTACATTATCTTCTTTAGGAATGTAGTGGAGTAAAAGTAAAAGTTGGCAAAAATATAAATGGTAATGTATTGATAGTATAGTATAAAAACTATTTAAATAGTACTTTCAAGTACTTTTACTTTCAGGTACTTTACTCCACTGGCACTGGTGGCCTTATTGTGACTGAGAATATCCAAGTTATACAGTCATTCTGTTTTGCCTGAACATTACGTGTTGCCTTTGCCGTCTCAGGTGAGTGTTTCTCTGTTCTGTACATTCTTCCATGTAATGTTCAGCATTGCAGAGGAGAACGTGACAGAAAGTCTGAGTCAGTGTCAACCTTTCCAGCACGAAACATCAGTGTGAGATTAAAGTCAGACAGCTCCGCCACCCACCAATGACTGGTGGCATTCAGTCTGGCTGTAGTTAGTGTATACTGTTTGTCAAGGGGTTATTATCGCTGTACACTGTCACAGCGGAAGCATACAATAAGTAATCTCGGAACCGCTCAGCCACTGCCCATTTGAGGGCCAAGACTTGTAGTTTCCCTGAGTGAAGGTGATAGTTTCTCTCTGCTTGTGTCAGGGTGAGGAGACATATCCAATGACTTTGCCATTTTGTCGTTGGTATAACACTCTTCACAATCTCTCCTCGGAAGAGTCAACGTGCTTCAAGATTAAAGGCTCCTGAAAACCTGGGTAAGCAAGCACACGTGGATTAATCAACAGACCAAGTGTTCTGATGTTCTCTGGTGAGCATCTTCCTTTGTGCAGGAGCCTTTTACAACTGCGTCGCTATCTGCTCCTTCGCTTCCCGTATGTCTGAGGGTCCAGACAATCACTGTCAAACATTATTATACAGACAGTTACCGTCAAACATTACTGTCCAGACAATCACTGTCAAACATTACTGTCCAGACAATCACTGTCAAACATTACTGTCCAGACAATCACTGTCAAACATTACTGTCCAGACAATCACTGTCAAACATTACTGTCCAGACAATCACTGTCAAACATTACTGTCCAGACAATCACTGTCAAACATTACTGTCCAGACAATCACTGTCAAACATTACTGTCCAGACAATCACCGTCAAACATTACTGTCCAGACAATCACCGTCAAACATTACTATACAGACAATCACCGTCAAACATTACTGTCCAGACAATCACCGTCAAACATTACTGTCCAGACAATCACCGTCAAACATTACTGTCCAGACAATCACTGTCAAACATTACTGTACAGACAATCACTGTCAAATATTACTGTCCAGACAATCACTGTCAAACATTACTGTCCAGACAATCACTGTCAAACATTACTGTCCAGACAATCACTGTCAAACATTACTGTCCACACAATCACTGTCAAACATTACTGTCCAGACAATCACTGTCAAACATTACTGTCCAGACAATCACCGTCAAACATTACTGTACAGACAATCACTGTCAAACATTATTATACAGACAATCACCGTCAAACATTACTGTCCAGACAATCACTGTCAAACATTACTGTCCAGACAATCACTGTCAAACATTACTGTCCAGACAATCACTGTCAAACATTACTGTACAGACAATTACTGTCAAATATTACTGTCCAGACAATCACTGTCAAATATTACTGTCCAGACAATCACTGTCAAACATTACTGTCCAGACAATCACTGTCAAACATTACTGTCCAGACAATCACTGTCAAACATTACTGTCCAGACAATCACTGTCAAACATTACTGTCCAGACAATCACTGTCAAACATTACTGTCCAGACAATCACTGTCAAACATTATTATACAGACAATCACTGTCAAACATTACTGTCCAGACAATCACTGTCAAACATTACTGTCCAGACAATCACTGTCAAACATTACTGTCCAGACAATCACTGTCAAACATTATTATACAGACAATCACTGTCAAACATTACTGTCCAGACAATCACTGTCAAACATTACTGTCCAGACAATCACTGTCAAACATTACTGTCCACACAATCACTGTCAAACATTATTATACAGACAATCACTGTCAAACATTACTATACAGACAATCACTGTCAAACACTACTGTCCAGACAATCACTGTCAAACATTACTATACAGACAATCACCGTCAAACATTACTGTCCAGACAATCACTGTCAAACATTACTATACAGACAATCACTGTCAAACAATACTGTACAGACACTCACTGTCAAACATTATTATACAGACAATCACTGTCAAACATTACTATACAGACAATCACTGTCAAACATTACTGTACAGACAATCACCGTCAAACATTACTGTACAGACAATCACCGTCAAACATTACTATACAGAAAATCACCGTCAAACATTACTATACAGACAATCACCGTCAAACATTACTATACAGACAATCACAGTCAAACATTACTATACAGACAATTACCGTCAAACATTATTATACAGACAATCACTGTCAAACATTACTGTCCACACAATCACTGTCAAACATTACTATGCAGACAATCACCGTCAAACATTACTGTCCAGACAATCACTGTCAAACATTACCGTACAGAAAATCACTGTCAAACATTACTGTACAGACAATCACTGTCAAACATTACTGTCCAGACAATCACTGTCAAACATTACTGTCCAGACAATCACTGTCAAACATTACTGTCCAGACAATCACTGTCAAACATTACTGTCCAGACAATCACTGTCAAACATTACTGTCCAGACAATCACTGTCAAAATTTACTGTCCAGACTATCACTGTCAAACATTACTGTCCAGACAATCACTGTCAAACATTACTGTCCAGACAATCACTGTCAAACATTACTGTTCAGACAATCACCGTCAAACATTACTGTCCAGACAATCACTGTCAAACATTACTATACAGACAATCACTGTCAAACATTACTATACAGACAATCAAAGTCAAACATTATTATACAGACAATCACTGTCAAACATTACTGTCCACACGATCACTGTCAAACATTACTATACAGACAATCACTGTCAAACATTACTATACAGACAATCACTGTCAAACATTACTGTACAGACAATCACTGTCAAACATTACTATACAGACAATCACCGTCAAACATTATTATACAGACAATCACCGTCAAACATTACTATACAGACAATCACCGTCAAACATTACTATACAGACAATCACCGTCAAACATTACTGTACAGATAATCACTGTCAAACATTACTGTACAGACAATCACTGTCAAACATTATTATACAGACAATCACCGTCAAACATTACTATACAGACAATCACCGTCAAACATTATTATACAGACAATCACAGTAAAACATTACTGTACAGACAATCACAGTCAAACATTACTATACAGACAATCACTGTCAAACATTATTATACAGACAATCACAGTAAAACATTACTGTACAGACAATCACAGTCAAACATTACTATACAGACAATCACCGTCAAACATGACTATACAGACAATCACTGTCAAACATTACTGTACAGACACTCACTGTCAAACATTACTATACAGACAATCACCGTCAAACATTACTATACAGACAATCACCGTCAACATCTCCTTCAAAAGAGCTCCTGTATAGTCCACTAAAGATTCACCAGAACTTAAAAATATTTTTTCTCTCCTCAGATTGTTTTTAATTGTACGGTTGCCTCATTAGCAGCTAAATCCATTGTGACTTGTATTAAATAACAAAAGTCTTTAAAAGGAGAGGTTCTTTCTGACGCCTCAGTGAAAAACACAACTACTGTACTGGTGCCTTCTCTCTGTGGTTCACAGCAGTCATTTAGAGAATCTCTTCATCTTGAGCTTAGAGACAGAGGAGACATCTTGTTCCCCATAGAGCCCTGCTCAAACGTAGTATACTATGTACATTTTAATAATTTAGCAGATAATCTTATCCAGAGCCACTTACAGTTAGTTAATTCATCTTAAGAGAGCTACAGTAGGTGAGACAACCACATATCACAGTAGTTAGTATATTCAGATAGCTAGGTGAGACAACCACATATCACAGTAGTTAGTATATTCAGATAGCTAGGTGAGACAACCACATATCACAGTAGTTAGTATATTCAGATAGCTAGGAGGGACAACCCCATATCACAGTTGTTAGTATATTCAGATAGCTCGGTGAGAAATCCCACTACACCCTCCGACGAACCATCAGGCAAAGCATCAAAACAGGACTAAGATTGAATCCTACTATACTGGCTCTGACACTCTTCGGATGTGGCAGGGCTTGAAAACAATTACTGACACAAAGGGAAACCCCGTCGCGAGCTGCCCAGTGATGGGAGCCTGTCAGTTGTGTTGTGACAAGGTAAGGGGAGTATACAGAAGATAGCCCAATTTGGTAAAAGACCAAGTACATATTATGGCAAGAACTGCTCAAATAAGCAAAGAGAAATGACAGTCCATCATTACTTTAGTGCTGCATCAGATGACCTGGTCTCCACAACCACCCGACCTCAACCCAATTGAGATGGTTTGGGATGAGTTGGACCGCAGAGGGAAGTAAAAGCAGCTAACAAGTGCTCAGAATATGAGGGAACTCCTTCAAGACTGTTGGAAAAGCATTCCATGTGACTGAAGTTGGTTGAGAGAATGCAAAGCTGTCATCAAGGCAAAGGGTGGCTACATTGAATAATTTAAAATATAACATATATTTTGATTTGTTTAACACTTTTTTTGGTTACTACATGATTCCATATGTGTTATTTCATAGTGTTGATGTCTTCACTATTATTCTGCAATGTAGAAAAGAGTAAAAATAATGAAAGCCCTTGAACGTGTAGGTGTGTCCAAACTTTTGACTGGTATTCAATGACCTAGTTTCCATGGCATTTCTCATAATGAAATAAAGATGCATTTGTGTGGTGGGAGCAGAGTGCTGCCTGATCACCCCTCTATACTGATCCTATTTAATAATGGATGATGTGGAGGGATCACAGCAGAGGACACTGGGAAACGTATACCTGCTAAGTAGGCCGTGATTGTAAATAAGAATTTGTTCTTAACTGACTTGCCTAGTTAAATAATGGGAAAGGGGGATAGCTAGTCGCTTGTACAACTGAATGCATTACAGATTAAATATTTTCCTCCAAAGGAAATCACTATAGACTACGTCCCAAATGTCAAACTATTCCCTATGTAATGCACCATCTTCCCTATGTAATGCACCCTATTCCCTATGTAATGCACCCTATTCCCTATGTAATGCACCCTATTCCCTGTGTTGTACACCATATTCCCTATGTAATGCACCCTATTCCCTATGTAATGCACCCTATTCCCTATGTAATGCACCCTATTCCCTATGTAATGCACCATATTCCCTATGTTGTACACCATATTCCCTATGTAATGCACCATATTCCCTATGTAATGCACCCTATTCCCTATGTTGTACACCATATTCCCCATGTTGTACACCATATTCCCTATGTAATGCACCCTATTCCCTATGTAATGCACCCTATTCCCTGTGTTGTACAACATATTCCCTATGTAATGCACCCTATTCCCTATGTAATGCACCCTATTCCCTATATTGTACACCTTATTCCCTATGTAATGTACCTTATTCCCTATGTAATGCACCCTATTCCCTATGTAATGCACCATATTCCCTATGTAATGCACCATATTCCCTATGTAATGCACCCTATTCCCTGTGTTGTACAAAATATTCCCTATGTAATGCACCATATTCCCTATATTGTACACCATATTTCCTATGTAATGCACCCTATTCCCTATGTAATGCACCCTATTCCCTATGTAATGCACCATATTCCCTATGTAATGCACCATATTCCCTATATTGTACACCATATTTCCTATGTAATGCACCCTATTCCCTATGTTGTACACCTTATTCCCTATGTAATGCACCCTATTCCCTATGTATTGCACCTTATTCCCTATGTAATGCACCCTATTCCCTATGTATTGCACCCTATTCCCAATGTAATGCACCATATTCCCTGTGTAATGCACCCTATTCCCTGTGTAATGCACCCTATTCCCTATGTTGTACACCATCTTCCCTATGTAATGCACCCTATTCCCTATGTATTGCACCCTATTCCCTATGTATTGCACCCTATTCCCTATGTAATGCACCATATTCCCTATGTAATGCACCATATTCCCTATGTATTGCACCCTATTCCCTATGTAATGCACCCTATTCCCTATGTAATGCACCCTATTCCCTATGTATTGCACCCTATTCCCAATGTAATGCACCATATTCCCTGTGTAATGCACCCTATTCCCTGTGTAATGCACCCTATTCCCTATGTTGTACACCATCTTCCCTATGTAATGCACCATATTCCCTATGTAATGCACCCTATTCCCTATGTATTGCACCCTATTCCCTATGTATTGCACCCTATTCCCTATGTAATGCACCATATTCCCTATGTAATGCACCATATTCCCTATGTAATGCACCCTATTCCCTATGTATTGCACCCTATTCCCTATGTATTGCACCCTATTCCCTATGTAATGCACCATCTTCCCTATGTAATGCACCATATTCCCTATGTAATGCACCATATTCCCTATGTAATGCACCATATTCCCTATGTTGTACACCATATTCCCTATGTAATGCACCATATTCCCTATGTAATGCACCATATTCCCTATGTAATGCACCCTATTCCCTATGTAATGCACCCTATTCACTATGTAATGCACCATATTCCCTATGTAATGCACCATATTCCCTATTTAATGCACCATATTCCCTATGTTGTACACCATCTTCCCTATGTAATGCACCATATTCCCTATGTTGTACACCATATTCCCTATGTAATGCACCCTATTCACTATGTAATGCACCCTATTCCCTATGTTGTACACCATATTCCCTATGTAATGCACCCTATTCCCTATGTAATGCACGCTATTCCCTATGTAATGTACCCTATTCCCTATGCAGTACACCCTATTCCCTATGTAATGCACTGTATTCCCTATATTGTACACCATAGTCCCTATGTAATGTACCCTATTTCCTGTGTAGTGCACCCTATTCCCTATGTATTGCACCCTATTCCCTATGTAGTGCACCTTATTCCCTATGTAATGCACCCTATTCCCTATGTTGTACACCTTATTCCCTATGTAATGTACCTTATTCCCTATGTAATGCACCCTATTCCCTATGTAATGCACCATATTCCCTATGTAATGCACCTTATTCCCTATATTGTACACAATATTCCCTATGTAATGCACCATATTCCCTATGTTGTACACCTTATGCCCTATGTAATGTACCTTATTCCCTATGTAATGCACCCTATTCCCTATGTAATGCACCCTATTCCCCATGTTGTACACCTTATGCCCTATGTAATGTACCTTATTCCCTATGTAATGCACCCTATTCCCTATTTAATGCACCCTATTCCCTATGTAATGTACCTTATTCCCCATGTTCTACATCATATTCCCTATGTAATGCACCCTATTCCCTATGTAATGCACCATATTCCCTGTGTTGTGCATGCTATTCCCTATGTAGTGCACGCTAGTCCCTATGTAGTGCACCCTATTCCCTATGTAGTGCACCTTATTCCCTATGTAATGTACCTTATTCCCTATGTAATGCACCCTATTCCCTATGTTGTACACCTTATTCCCTATGTAATGCACCATATTCCCTATGTAGTGCACCCTATTCCCTATGTAGTGCACCCTATTCCCTATGTAGTGCACTACTTTTGGCTGTATCTCTCCTCTTCTAAACCACAATCAGATTCTAATTCCTGTATAGGTTCTTAATCCTCTTCTCCAGGTAAGGTCAAAGATCACGCTAAGGCAGAAACAATCTCATTTCCCATCTATAAATAGTTACAACATGTGGTGTGTTATTTGTTTGCGAATCTTGAAAGGGGAAATCCGTAGTTGAAACAATACCAAAGTGTTTCCCCAAACACTGTTTCAGTAAGAAATTGAGGGACGGGTCTGGAGAAATGTAACTGCTCTTTAACTCATAGACGGAGCTCTGGATGCAAGGACGGACCCTCCATCAAATCTAAATTAGAGTTTTAACTATGTTATCAGGCTATACATTGTTTGTTTACAATTACAACGTTTACAAACAGTGGAGTGAAACAAGCATACATGTGGGGTTCTGATGGGGTACGACAGTTGAACTAAGTTCATGATGCATTTATAAGTTATTCTTCAAGAATACATGGGTGTATAGCATTACATGGGTGTATAGCATTACATGGGTGTATATCATGTCATTACATGGGTGTATAGCATTACATGGGTGTGTGTCATTACATGGGTGTATATAATTACATGGGTGTGTGTCATTACATGGGTGTATATCATGTCATTACATGGGTGTATATAATTACATGGGTGTGTGTCATTACATGGGTGTATATCATGTCATTACATGGGTGTATATCATATCATTACCTGGGTGTATATCATATCATTACATGGGTGTATGTCATATCATTACATGGGTGTATATCATATCATTACATGGGTGTATATCATATCATTACATGGGTGTATGTCATATCATTACATGGGTGTATATCATATCATTACATGGGTGTATATCATATCATTACATGGGTGTATGTCATATCATTACATGGGTGTATATCATATCATTACATGGGTGTATGTCATTACATGGGTGTATATCATGTCATTACATGGGTGTATATCATATCATTACATGGGTGTATATCATACCATTACATGGGTGTATGTCATTACATGGGGGTATATCATGGCATTACATGGGTGTATATCATATCATTACATGGGCGTATATCATTTCATTACATGGGTGTATGTCATTACATGGGGGTATATCATATCATTACATGGGTGTATGTCATTACATGGGGGTATATCATGGCATTACATGGGTGTATATCATGTCATTACATGGGTGTATGTCATTACATGGTTGTATATCATATCATTACATGGGTGTATGTCATTACATGGGGGTATATCATGGCATTACATGGGTGTATATTATGTCATTACATGGGTGTGTATCATGTCATTATATGGGTGTATGTCATTACATTATATGGGTGTGTGTCATTACATGGGTGTATATAATTACATGGGTGTATATCATGCCATTACATGGGTGTATATCATGCCATTACATGGGTGTATATCATGTCATTACATGAGTGTATATCATGTCATTAAATGGGTGTATGCCATTACATTATATGGGTGTATGTCATTACACGGGTGTATATCATGTCATTACACGGGTGTATATCATGTCATTACACGGGTGTATGTCATGTCATTATATGGGTGTATATCATGTCATTACACGGGTGTATATCATGTCATTACACGGGTGTATATCATGTCATTATATGGGTGTATGTCATTACATGGGTGTATATCATATCAATACATGGGTGTATATCATGTCATTATATGGGTGTATGTCATTACATGGGTGTATGTCATGTTATTATATGGGTGTATGTCATTACATGAGTGTATGTCATATCAATACATGGGTGTATATTATGTCATTACATGGGTGTATGTCATATAATTACATGGGTGTGTGTCATTACATGGGTGTATGTCATTACATGTGTGTATATAATGTCATTACATGGGTGTATGTCATATAATTACATGGGTGTATATCATGTCATTCCATGGGCGTATGTCATATCATTACATGGGTGTACGTCATATCATTACATGGGTGTATATCATGTCATTCCATGGGTGTATATCATGTCATTCCATGGGTGTATGTCATATCATTACATGGGTGTGTGTCATTACATGGGTGTATATCAATACATGGGTGTATGTCATCATTACATGGGTGCATATCATATCAATACATGGGTGTATATCATGTCATTACATGGGTGCATGTCATATCATTACATGGGTGCATGTCATATCATTACATGGGTGTATGTCATATCATTACATGGGTGTATGCCATATCATTACATGGGTGTGTGCCATTACATGGGTGTATGTCATTACATGGGTGTATGTCATTACATGGGGGTATATCACGTCATTACGTGGGTGTATATCATGTCATTACATGGGTGTATGTCATTACATGGTTGTATATCATATCATTACATGGGTGTATGTCATTACATGGGTGTATGTCATTACATGGGTGTATGTCATTACATGGGTGTATGTCATTACATGAGTGTATATCACGTCATTACGTGGGTGTATATCATGTCATTATATGGGTGTATGTCATTACATTATATGGGTGTGTGTCATTACATGGGTGTATGTCATTACATGGGTGTATGTCATTACATGGGGGTATATCATGGCATTACATGGGTGTATATCACGTCATTATATGGGTGTATGTCATTACATTATATGGGTGTGTGTCATTACATGGGTGTATATAATTACATGGGTGTATATCATGCCATTACATGGGTGTATATCATTACATGGGTGTATATCATGTCATTACATGGGTGTATGTCATTACATGGGTGTATATCATGTCATTACATGGGTGTATATCATGTCATTACATGGATGTATGCCATTACATTATATGGGTGTATGTCATTACACGGGTGTATATCATGTCATTACACGGGTGTATATCATGTCATTGCATGGGTGTATATCATGTCATTATATGGGTGTATATCATGTCATTACATGGGTGTATATCATGTCATTATATGGGTGTATGTCATTACATGGGTGTATGTCATATCAATACATGGGTGTATATCATGTCATTACATGGGTGTATGTCATCATTACATGGGTGTATATCATGTCATTATATGGGTGTATGTCATTACATGGGTGTATATCATATCATTACATGGGTGTATATCATACCATTACATGGGTGTATGTCATTACATGGGGGTATATCATGGCATTACATGGGTGTATATCATATCATTACATGGGCGTATATCATTTCATTACATGGGTGTATGTCATTACATGGGGGTATATCATATCATTACATGGGTGTATGTCATTACATGGGGGTATATCATGGCATTACATGGGTGTATATCATGTCATTACATGGGTGTATGTCATTACATGGTTGTATATCATATCATTACATGGGTGTATGTCATTACATGGGGGTATATCATGGCATTACATGGGTGTATATTATGTCATTACATGGGTGTGTATCATGTCATTATATGGGTGTATGTCATTACATTATATGGGTGTGTGTCATTACATGGGTGTATATAATTACATGGGTGTATATCATGCCATTACATGGGTGTATATCATGCCATTACATGGGTGTATATCATGTCATTACATGAGTGTATATCATGTCATTAAATGGGTGTATGCCATTACATTATATGGGTGTATGTCATTACACGGGTGTATATCATGTCATTACACGGGTGTATATCATGTCATTACACGGGTGTATGTCATGTCATTATATGGGTGTATATCATGTCATTACACGGGTGTATATCATGTCATTACACGGGTGTATATCATGTCATTATATGGGTGTATGTCATTACATGGGTGTATATCATATCAATACATGGGTGTATATCATGTCATTATATGGGTGTATGTCATTACATGGGTGTATGTCATGTTATTATATGGGTGTATGTCATTACATGAGTGTATGTCATATCAATACATGGGTGTATATTATGTCATTACATGGGTGTATGTCATATAATTACATGGGTGTGTGTCATTACATGGGTGTATGTCATTACATGTGTGTATATAATGTCATTACATGGGTGTATGTCATATAATTACATGGGTGTATATCATGTCATTCCATGGGCGTATGTCATATCATTACATGGGTGTACGTCATATCATTACATGGGTGTATATCATGTCATTCCATGGGTGTATATCATGTCATTCCATGGGTGTATGTCATATCATTACATGGGTGTGTGTCATTACATGGGTGTATATCAATACATGGGTGTATGTCATCATTACATGGGTGCATATCATATCAATACATGGGTGTATATCATGTCATTACATGGGTGCATGTCATATCATTACATGGGTGCATGTCATATCATTACATGGGTGTATGTCATATCATTACATGGGTGTATGCCATATCATTACATGGGTGTGTGCCATTACATGGGTGTATGTCATTACATGGGTGTATGTCATTACATGGGGGTATATCACGTCATTACGTGGGTGTATATCATGTCATTACATGGGTGTATGTCATTACATGGTTGTATATCATATCATTACATGGGTGTATGTCATTACATGGGTGTATGTCATTACATGGGTGTATGTCATTACATGGGTGTATGTCATTACATGAGTGTATATCACGTCATTACGTGGGTGTATATCATGTCATTATATGGGTGTATGTCATTACATTATATGGGTGTGTGTCATTACATGGGTGTATGTCATTACATGGGTGTATGTCATTACATGGGGGTATATCATGGCATTACATGGGTGTATATCACGTCATTATATGGGTGTATGTCATTACATTATATGGGTGTGTGTCATTACATGGGTGTATATAATTACATGGGTGTATATCATGCCATTACATGGGTGTATATCATTACATGGGTGTATATCATGTCATTACATGGGTGTATGTCATTACATGGGTGTATATCATGTCATTACATGGGTGTATATCATGTCATTACATGGATGTATGCCATTACATTATATGGGTGTATGTCATTACACGGGTGTATATCATGTCATTACACGGGTGTATATCATGTCATTGCATGGGTGTATATCATGTCATTATATGGGTGTATATCATGTCATTACATGGGTGTATATCATGTCATTATATGGGTGTATGTCATTACATGGGTGTATGTCATATCAATACATGGGTGTATATCATGTCATTACATGGGTGTATGTCATCATTACATGGGTGTGTGTCATTACATGGGTGTATATAATGTCATTACATGGGTGTATGTCATATAATTACATGGGTGTATATCATGTCATTCCATGGGCGTATGTCATATCATTACAAGGGTGTACATCATATCATTACATGGGTGTATATCATATCATTACATGGGTGTATGTCATGTCATTCCATGGGTGTATGTCATATCATTACATGGGTGTGTGTCATTACATGGGTGTATATCAATACATGGGTGTGTGTCATATCATTACATGGGTGTATATCATATCAATACATGGGTGTATATCATGTCATTACATGGGTGCATGTCATATCATTACATGGGTGTATGTCATATCATTACATGGGTGTATGTCATATCATTACATGGGTGTGTGTCATTACATGGGTGTATGTCATTACATGGGTGTATATAATGTCATTACATGGGTGCATGTCATATCATTACATGGGTGTATATCATGTCATTCCATGGGCGTATGTCATATCATTACATGGGTGTACATCATATCATTACATGGGTGTACGTCACATCATTACATGGGTGTATGTCATGTCATTACATGGGTGTATGTCATATCATTACATGGGTGTATGTCATATCATTACATGGGTGTATGTCATATCATTACATGGGTGTGTGTCATTAATTTATACGTCCCAAAGTGGATAAGGTCATATATTTGTCTTTGACTTCAGGTTCTTCCCCCATGAATGAAGATGAGAAACCACATTCTGGGAGCTTTTCATGTCAGCCTGCTAGAGATAATACTTTTTGTTCTACTGTTCTGGGAAGAAACACATCAATTCCAGGAAGAATGATGCATAATGTCCCAGTCTAATTAGCAAGTCCTAGTGGAGTGCAGTTTAATGTAGAAAACATGTGACTGGCTGCATAGTGATGAGCAGACAGGTCAAGAGACACCAGCTGGTTCCTATCAGCACATACTGTCAAATCAACCTGTTTCACTCCAAAAAGCCCTCTAGTGCTCTATACCATACCTCTCTCCCTCTCTACCTCTCACCCTCTCCCTCTCCACCTCTCTCCCTCTCTACCTCTCACCCTCTCCCTCTGTACCTCTGTACCTCTCTCCCCCTCTCTCTCTCTCTCTCTCTCTCTCTACCTCTCTACCTCTCACCCTCTCCCTCTCTACCTCTCACCCTCTCTCCCCTCTCCCTCTCCCTCTATCTCTCTCTCCTTTCTCTCTCTCTCTCTCTCTCTCTCTCTCTACCTCCCTCCCTCTCTACCTCTACCTCTCTCTCTCTTCCTCTCTCTTCTTTCTCTCTCCTACCTCTCTCTCTCTACCTCTCTCTCTCTATACCACTCTCTCTCTCTACCGCTCTCTTTCCTTTCTCTCTCTCTCTCTCTCTCTCTCTCTCTCTCTCTCTCTCTCTCAGTCTCTCCCTCTTTCCCTCTCTCTCTCTCTCTCTCTCTCTCTACCTCTCTCTCTCTCTCTCTCTCCCTCTCTACCTCTCCCTTTCTACCTCTCTCTCTACCTCTCTCTCTCTCTCTCTCTCTCTCTCCCCCTCTCTACCTCTCTCTCTCTACCTCACTCTCTCTCTCTCTCTCTCGCTCTCTCTTTCTCTCTCTACCTCTCTCTCTCTCTCATTACTCATATTATGTATATATACAGTGTTGTATAATGATGTGCAAATTGTTCAAGTAGAAAATATTTTAAAAATAAACATAAATATAGGTGGTATTTATAATGGTGTTTGTTCTTCACTGGTTGCCCTTTTCTTGTGGCAGCAGGTCACAGATATTGCTGCTGTGATGTCACATTGTGGTATTCCACCCAATATATATGGGTTTCTTTGTGGGTCTGTGTAATCCGAGGTAAATATGTGTCTCGGGGCGACCCTAACCCTAACCTAGTGGTTAGAGCGAGGCAGTTAACCCACTATTCCCCCGTAGGCCGTCATTGTAAATAAGAATTTGATCTTAACTGACATGCCTAGTCAAATAAAGATTTTTTAAAAAGATGGTCATATATTTGGCAGGAGATGAGGAAGTGCAGCTCAGTTTCCACCTCATTTTGTGGGCAGTGAGCACATAGCCTGTCTTCTCTTGAGAGCCAGGTCTGCCTACAGCGGCTTTTCTCACTGAGTCTGTACATAGTCAAAGATTCCCTTAATTTTGGGTCAGTTACAGTGGTCAGGTATTCTGCCACTGTGTACTCTCTGTTTCGTGTCAAAAAGCATTCTAGTTTGCTCAGTTTTTTTGTTAATTCCTTCCAATGTGTTATGTAATTCTCTTTTAGTTTTTTAATGATTTTGTTGGGTCTAATTGTGTTGCTGTCCTAGGTCTCTGTGGGGTTTGTTTGTGTTTGTGAAATGAGCCCCAGGACCAGCTTTCTTCGGGGACTCTTCTCTTGTTTCATTTCTCTGTACTGTAGGTGATGGCTTTGTTATGGAAGGTTTGGGAATCGCTTTCTATTAGGTGGTTGTAGAATTTAACAGTTCTTTCCGGGTTTTTGACAATTTGCAGGTATCAGCTTAATTCTGCTCTGCTGTTTTACGTTGTACACTGAGAAAGTTTTGCAGAATTCTGCATGTCTCAATTTGATGTTTATCCCATTTTGTGAATTCTTGGTTGGTGAGCGGACCCCAGACCTCACAACCATAAAGGGCAATGGGTTCTATGACTGATTCAAGTATTTTTTTAACTAGAACCGTAATTGGTATGTCGAATTTTATGTTTTTTTTGATGGCATAGAAGGCCCTTCTTGCCTTGTCTCTCAGCTCGTTCACAGCTTTGTGGATGTTACCTGTGGCGCTGATGTTTAGGTCGAGGTATGTATAGTGTTTTGTGTGCTCTAGGGCAACGGTGTCTAGATGGAATTTGTATTTTTCGGTCTTGGGAACTGTCCCTTTTTTGGAACACCATTAATTTGGTCTTACTGAGATTTACTGCCAGGGGCCAGGTCTGACGGAATCTGTGCAGAAGATCTAGGTGTAGGCTTCAGATTCTAGTAGGATGAGGCCGGGTGCAGCAGACTGTTCTAGTGCCCTCGCCAATTCGTTGATATATATATATGTTGAAGAGGGTGGGGCTTAAGCTGCATCCCTGTCTCACCCCACGGCCCTGTGGAAAGAAATGTTGTGTTTTTTTTGCCTATTTTAACTGCACACTTGTTGTTTGTGTACATGGATTTTATAATGTCGTATGTTTTACCCCCAACACCACTTTCCATCAATTTGTATAGCAGACCCTCGTGCCAAATTGAGTCGGAAGCTTTTTGAAATCAACAGAGCATGAGAAGACTTAGCCTTTGTTTTGGTTTGTTTGTCAATTAGGGTGTGCAGGGTGAATACGTGGTCTATCATATGGTAATTTGGTAAAAAGCCAATTTGACATTTGCTCAATACATCATTTTCACTGAGGAAATGTACGAGTCTGCTGTTAATGATAATGCAGAGGATTTTCCCAAGGTTGCTGTTGACGCATATCCCACGGTAGTTATTGGGGTCAAATTTGTCTCCACTTTTGTGGAGATCATACCTTGGTTCCAAATATTGGGGAGATGCCAGAGTCAAGGATGATGTTAAAGAGTTTAAGTATAGCCAATTGGAACTGTATATTGGTCTGTATATTTTATCATTTATGTAGGATACCCACAGATGCAAGGTTTGTAGTTTGTTGTTTAGTTTATTCAGTGTAATTGGAGAATCCAGTGGCTTCTGGTAGTCTTTAATAGTTGATTCTAAGATTTGTATTTGATCATGTATATGTTTTTGCAATTTCTTTCTTAGGTTTTGCATTCTTCATCAAACCATTTCTCTTCACATTTTTATATTTGAAAATAAAATATACTGTTTAGGTTTTCAACTAGCAAGTTTACACCTTCACAATTACAGTGAAACATTTTGTCCAGGAAATTGTCTAGAATGGTTTGAATTTGTTGTTGCCTAATAGGTTTCCACACTGCTTTCCTTCCATCTATAGCATTTCTTAATTTTATTCAGCTCCTTTGGCTTTGATTGAGCATTGCTCTGCTTCATGATTGAGTATTGCTCTGTTCAAGTAGACTGTGATTTTGCTGTGGTCTGATAGGGGTGTCAGTGGGCTGACTGTGAACGCTCTGAGAGACTCTGGGTTGAGGTCAGTGGGCTGACTGTGAACGCTCTGAGAGACTCTGGGTTGAGGTCAGTGGGCTGACTGTGAACGCTCTGAGAGACTCTGGGTTGAGGTCAGTGGGCTGACTGTAAACGCTCTGAGAGACTCTGGGTTGAGGTCAGTGGGCTGACTGTGAACGCTCTGAGAGACTCTGGGTTGAGGTCAGTGGGCTGACTGTAAACGCTCTGAGAGACTCTGGGTTGAGGTCAGTGGGCTGACTGTGAACGCTCTGTGAGACTCTGGGTTGAGGTCAGTGATAAAGTAGTCTACAGTACTACTGCCAAGAGATGAGCTATATGTGTACCTACCATAGGAGTCCCCTCGAAGCCTACCATTGACTATGTACATACCCAGCGTGCGACAGAGCTGCAGGAGTTGTGACCCGTTTTTGTTGGTTATGTTGTCATAGTTGTGCCTAGGGGGGCATATGGGGTAGGGAATGCTGTCACCTCCAGGCAGGTGTTTGTCCCTCTGTGTGCTGAGGGTGTCAGGTTCTTGTCCAGTTCTGGCATTTAGGTCTCCACAGACTAGTACATGTCCCTGGGCTTGGAAATAATTGATCTCCCCCTCCAGGATGGAGAAGCTGTCTTCATTAGAGTACACAGGAGGACATTTTTCTCTGTTGAGATCATTTCCTTATTAATTTCTAGCCAGATGTAAAATGTTCCTGTTTTAATTAATTTAATAGAGTGGGTTAGGTCTCCTCTATACCAAATTAGCATACCCCCTGAGTCTCTTCCCTGTTTCACACCTGGTAGTTTGGTGGATGGGACTACCAGCTCTCTGTTTTTTATTTTTATTTCACCTTTATTTAACCAGGTAGGCTAGTTGAGAACAAGTTCTCATTTACAACTGCGACCTGGCCAAGATAAAGCATAGCAGTGTGAACAGACAACACAGAGTTACACATGGAGTAAACAATTAACAAGTCAATAACACAGTAGAAAAAAAAGGGGAGTCTATATACAATGTGTGCAAAAGGCATGAGGAGGTAGGCGAATAATTACAATATTGCAGATTAACACTGGATTGATAAATGATCATGTACAGGTAGAGATATTGGTGTGCAAAAGAGCAGAAAAGTAAATAAATAAAAACTGTGGGGATGAGGTAGGTGAAAATGGGTGGGCTATTTACCAATAGATTATGTACAGCTGCAGCGATCGGTTAGCTGCTCAGATAGCTGATGTTTGAAGTTGGTGAGGGAGATAAAGGTCTCCAACTTCAGGGATTTTTGCAATTCGTTCCAGTCACAGGCAGCAGAGTACTGGAACGAAAGGCGGCCGAATGAGGTGTTGGCTTTAGGGATGATCAGTGAGATACACCTGAAGGAGCGCGTGCTACGGATGGGTGTTGCCATCGTGACCAGTGAACAAAGATAAGGCGGAGCTTTACCTAGCATGGCCTTGTAGACGACCTGGAGCCAGTGGGTCTTGCGACGAATATGTAGCGAGGGCCAGCCGACTAGAGCATACAAGTCGCAGTGGTGGGTAGTATAAGGTGCTTTAGTGACAAAACGGATGGCACTGTGATAAACTGCATCCAGTTTGCTGAGAAGAGTGTTGGAAGCAATTTTGTAGATGACATCGCCGAAGTCGAGGATCGGTAGGATAGTCAGTTTTACTAGGGTAAGCTTGGCAGCGTGAGTGAAGGAGGCTTTGTTACGGAATAGAAAGCCGACTCTTGATTTGATTTTCGATTGGAGATGTTTGATATGGGTCTGGAAGGAGAGTTTGCAGTCTAGCCAGACACCTAGGTACTTATAGGTGTCCACATATTCAAGGTCGGAACCATCCAGTGTGGTGATGCTAGTCGGGCAAGCGGGTGCAGGCAGCGATCGGTTGAAAAGCGTGCATTTGGTTTTACTAGCGTTTAAGAGCAGTTGGAGGCCACGGAAGGAGTGTTGTATGGCATTGAAGCTCGTTTGGAGGTTAGATAGCACAGTGTCCAATGACGGGCCGAAAGTATATAGAATGGTGTCGTCTGCGTAGAGGTGGATCAGGGAATCGCCCGCAGCAAGAGCAACATCATTGATATATACAGAGAAAAGAGTCGGCCCGAGAATTGAACCCTGTGGCACCCCCATAGAGACTGCCAGAGGACCGGACAGCATGCCCTCTGATTTGACACACTGAACTCTGTCTGCAAAGTAATTGGTGAACCAGGCAAGGCAGTCATCCGAAAAACCGAGGCTACTGAGTCTGCCGATATGCCGATAAGAATATGGTGATTGACAGAGTTGAAAGCCTTGGCAAGGTCGATGAAGACGGCTGCACAGTACTGTCTTTTATCGATGGCGGTTATGATGTCGTTTAGTACCTTGAGTGTGGCTGAGGTGCACCCGTGACCGGCTCGGAAACCAGATTGCATAGCGGAGAAGGTACGGTGGGATTCGAGATGGTCAGTGACCTGTTTGTTGACTTGGCTTTCGAAGACCTTAGATAGGCAAGGCAGAATGGATATAGGTCTGTAACAGTTTGGGTTCAGGGTGTCTCCCCCTTTGAAGAGGGCGATGACTGCGGCAGCTTTCCAATCCTTGGGGATCTCAGACGATATGAAAGAGAGGTTGAACAGGCTGGTAATAGGGGTTGCGACAATGGCGGCGGATAGTTTCAGAAATAGAGGGTCCAGATTGTCAAGCCCAGCTGATTTATACGGGTCCAGGTTTTGCAGCTCTTTCAGAACATCTGCTATCTGGATTTGGGTAAAGGAGAACCTGGAGAGGCTTGGGCGAGGAGCTGCGGGGGGGCCGGAGCTGTTGGTCGAGGTTGGAGTTGCCAGGCGGAAGGCATGGCCAGCCGTTGAGAAATGCTTGTTGAAGTTTTCAATAATCATGGATTTGTCGGTGGTGACCGTGTTCCCTAGCCTCAGTGCAGTGGGCAGCTGGAAGGAGGTGCTCTTGTTCTCCATGGACTTCACAGTGTCCCAGAACTTTTTGGAGTTGGAGCTACAGGATGCAAACTTCTGCCTGAAGAAGCTGGCCTTAGCTTTCCTGACTGACTGCGTGTATTGGTTCCGGACTTCCCTGAACAGTTGCATATCGCGGGGACTGTTCGATGCTATTGCAGTCCGCCACAGGATGTTTTTGTGCTGGTCGAGGGCAGTCAGGTCTGGAGTGAACCAAGGGCTATATCTGTTCTTAGTTCTGCATTTTTTGAACGGAGCATGCT